>NW_026904098.1:0-141058 GCF_024500275.1 Phycodurus eques | reverse complement strand
CATTTACACCCAGAGTAGATTTGTCATACATGAATGTTATAGTTTAAACATCGTAATCATCTGGATCAGGAAACAAATCAGTTAAAGCATAATCATCATCATCATCATTATCATCATCATTATCTTTATTATCAAACAGTAATGGATACATCAGCTCCATACGGTTCTCCATGGGGGTTATGGCTGTGGTGATTAATCTACTGATTAAAGCTCGAATGCATGGGATACAACAACATCCACAAAATGTCAGAATGGCTGCAAAAACAGCAATTGATATCAATATTGGTGAAATTAGGGTTTTATATTTACCAAAAACGTCCATCCAGCTGTCCCACAAAGAAGTGTCTACCCCAGAGTGGCTCTTCATCTTGTGATTGAGGGTCCGTAGACCATCGATGGCTCTGGTCAAGCTGCCATCCGCAGCAGTATTGTTTGGAATGTATGTACAACATTGTTCTCCAAACATACCACAAACACCTCCCTCTCTTGCGAGGAGCATGTCGACAGCTATGCGATTCTGGAACGTCATTAAAGAGGTAGCCTTGAGCTGCTCATGTACAGCTTCCAACCCACTCTGAGTCCAATTTCCTAATCTCTGTACATTGAAGTGGATGTAGTTTATCCTATCAACATTTTTATTAATCGTACACCACCAGCATATGAAAGACTCAAATCCTCCTGCAACTTGGTCAGCCAATTTGTATTGATTTGGAACCCCACGAGGAACACCTATGGCGTCGATGTACGTCGGATTATTTTGCCCCTGCCAGGACAAATCTCTTTTTTGTCTATGTTCTAGATCAGACAAAAACATTGGTGCCCTTTTCATTAAATCTTGAACAGGGATAGGGTATACTGACACATGCAATATCAAAGTGACAATAGCACACAATCCAGATATATCTTTAGGTAATCTATCAAACAGTCTATCATCTCCGCACCACCACCAGATGTCGCTCCGTGACACTGGCATAAAATTTGGTCCGACTTTTAAGGTTACTTTACACTGTGTGTCATTCAGTGGTCCTAATTTTTTGCCTTTACTAATCATGTTTATACAAGTGAAATTATTTGGTGCTACTAGAGTAGAAAACATCGGTTTGTTTTTATCTGCTTCTGTTACGGGATATATACGATCCCATGATTTACATCCCTTAGTTGGTACAGTAGCGTTCATTAATGGAATAATACAATTTTGTGATAATTGTGCCGGAACTATTCGCAACAAAGGCCTTGGACCCATGCAAACCACACAATCTTTTTTTGCTACATTTGCTGCTTGTTCCACCAATAGTAACCAATTGTTATTTTGTCCTGAAACTCCTGTGACTACAAGGAACCAATCATCAGTAGTTATTTTGTTAACCATTAACATGTGTCCACCTTTCTTTGAAGTTTTTAATGGCATTTCTGGTTTAACGCGGTTCCCATAACACAATGCTACTTGGAAGTGGGGATCTTTTCCCGCAGTATATGCCCACAAACTCACCATCAAACACATTGGGTGACTCGACTTGTATGTCAATATTAAATTATGGGTCGTTTTGCTTAAGTTAAACTTCTTTCTATGTTCTTTTGCTGCTTTTAATGACCAATTGGACCAATCATAACCTGTTTCACCAATGAGGTATTCCCATCCAAAGCCTATAGATGCATACCAGTCATATTTATCTCCCCAATTCTGCCCATTCTCTTGAGCTTCATTGGTGAGAGCCGCATATGGAATTATGATTAAAGTATCTTGATTTCGGGGGGCACAAAATATTAAACTGTTTTGCCGCATTTGGAGGTCATGCCCACAGTTCTGATCATCAACTGTACTCCTTTTGGTACGAGTTAATGCTTCCAAATTTTTTATTATTGGGTTGGTCATATTGGTCCAGTTGGTAGGTGATTTCCTATCTAAAAAATGCGTTGTATCGTTTAGTGTGGGACTTCCCACGTACCACATAAACAAAACCAACACTATAGTAACCAAAGTTGCTGCGTAACAGCTTATCGAATCTCGTAACCAACGTGGGTGTGCCATTCTGCTGAGTTCTCACTAAACGGGTTGGTGTCTTTTTTCTTCACTGACCAGCAAGCGTTTTCAGAATCTACACATCTGCTCCCGCTCCGTTATCAGACTTTTGCTCACCTTCCCTATTTGAGTACTCAGCTGAAATGACCCTTTTACAGTGTGTTAAATGAACCCACGTATTTCTTTCTGCTATTTTTAGGGCTGTTGGAGTTGTCAATAATACTTGATACGGTCCTTCCCACTTCGGTGAATGCCAGTGCTTCTTTTTGATGCTTCGAATTAGGACCCAGTCTCCCGGTCCAACCAACTTGGTTTCCTGCTGGGAAACATGTTTACTTTCAGCAGATACTTTTAAATCATTTTGTTTCTCTAACAACTTTCTCATGTAATCAGCTAAGTTTGTTTCGTCATCAAGTTCCCATTTTTGTTTAAACAACGGAAGTCTATAAGGTCTTCCAAACAATGTTTCGTAAGGTGTTAAACCTGTGGTACTTGTAATGTTGATGTACATTTTAACGAGGTCCAGACACTGTGTCCATGACCTTCCTGTCTCTTCCATACATTTTTTCAATCTATTTTTTATTGTCCCATTCATTCTTTCCACGAGACCTGCACTCTGAGGGTGGTAAGCACAATGGTTTTTCAAATTAATGTGGAACATGGTTCCTATTTTTTTGATTATTTGATTTACAAAATGAGTCCCATTATCGCTGTGAATGGTTTCAGGTATGCCATATCTTGGAATGATGTCTTTACATAGTGCTTTTGCCACCGTCAGAGCATCAGGTGATTTTGTTGGGAATAATTCGATCCATTTAGAAAATGCATCTATGATAACCAAACAGTATTTCTTTCCTTCACTTTGATTTAATTCTATATAATCCATGTGAATGCGTTGGAAGGGGTATGTAGGCACTGGAAATTGACCTCTAGTAGGTCGTAATTGCCCTTGAGGATTATGTCGTGCACAGATCATGCATGCTCTACAATAATTCTTTGCATATAAATTGAAACCATAGGTTGTAAAGTGTCGATGTATCTGTGCCACCATCCCTCCTGTTGAGACATGTGACACACCATGGCTCAATATAGCAGCCCATTTGAATAGGTTCTTTGGAAGTATTTGTTTCCCTTCTGTGCTAATATAAATATCATTTTGTAGCCTTGAACCTCGTTTTTCCCAATAATTGCGTTCTTGTTGTGGACTCTGTTGTTGCATATCTTTTAGTGTTTGGTCATCTAAGGTCTGTTGCTCAATATTTTTTATTAAACCCAAAAATGGTTTATAGGCTGCCTTTTTCGCGGTTTTGTCCGCAAATGCATTCCCTCGAGAAATTTTGTCAGTGCCAGATGTATGTGCAACACATTTGCAAATTGCCACTTTTCGTGGATGCTGCACTGCCTGTAACAATTGTTTAAGTAATTCAGCATGCGTTACTGGTTTCCCTGTTGATGTAATCATTCCTCTGTTATCCCAATATTGTGCAAAAACATGAACTGTGGAATACGCATATTGGCTATCAGTATAGATTGTAACATCCTTGTTTATCATCATTTTGCATGCTTCGGTTAATGCTACTAATTCAGCAGCTTGGGCAGAGTAGTGTGACGGTAGCGACTCAGCGATCCTCTTGTACATTTGGATTTGCCACCTCAATCATCGGATATAAATCCATGTCCCCCTCGTTTGAGGTTGTATTTGCCATTTTGGGAACGGGAGAAAATGTTTCCCCCATATTTTTAGACCAATGCATTTGTACTCCTCCTGATGGTAAAACTCAATGAGTTTCTGATTCACAAGTTGGAGGATGCTCATGAGGTGGCAAACCCGGGTACAAGGGCGCTGATGCTTGTGTCTCATCATTTTTCTCACTTCGTTTTTCAACTATCTTTGTTTTAACATTTCTTATCATTGGTCCTGTCTCATCATCTTCCTGTCTTTGGAACAATATATTTTTATCCTTGTCTGTTTGCTCTCTTAGTTCATCTGTTAAGTTTTTCTTTTTCTCCTCTCCTTTTTCTCTTTTAGACGCCATATTTAGCCAAAAAAGTAAGTCGTCAAATCCATCTTTCCCCATTTGTGATATATTATTATTGTGCCGTTCCTTTATTTTGTTTCGAAGTTGAACTAATTTTTTCGAATTCAGCTGGCCAGCGAAACTGTATTTGGTTATCCACGTGTTTAAATGTTTTATTTTGGAAGGGTTTTGAAGTTGTACATATTTCCAATCTTTACACGTCAGGCTTTCTGTTGGATTCGTTTTATTGTTATTGTTTCCCATTTTTGTGAATTTGGAAGTCAGTTTATTCGCACCTAGAGTGACCTAATACTGACTTTATTCAAAAAATGACTGGGTGACAATGAATGTCTGAGTTCTGGTAACCCTCAACCTTCTACCCCAAATGGGGCGGAGGATTCTTGCCTCTGCTTTCAAACTCAGTTGTCACTTACAATCCAGTCTCTTACATCCATACTTTTACACACACACACACGATATTAGTAACGTTTTAACAAACACACGAAAACATGGAAACACGGAAACACAAAGGCACGGAATTTTAAATACGTCTAGGACTCCGCCGTCCTTTATTTGTTTTTTGTTTTTTTTATTTTAACACGGAATTTTAGCACGTATAGGACTCCGCCGTCCATGCGGAATTTGTCGGACTCCGCCGTCCATCAGTTACTTGCCAGTGACTAGTATTACACAAGGTTTATTTCGCCGCAGACTTCTTTGTCGCGCAATACATTCACTCTTTAAAAAAATTCCCTAAAAATTTTTTTGAAATTTAACTCACCAAAGTCGTCTTCAAAACTGTGGATTGTCGTCAACCTTCAGATCCCAGTTGAGAAGAACGAAGACCAGTCCCGGAAAGGGTCTCAATTGCCGTGGCCACGGTCTCTTAACTGGGTGTCGGCTCCACAACTGGAATCCTCGGGTATGTTGACATCCGGCTCGAAGGACCAATTTAAGCCAATAATTACCTAGATTAATTCCTGCCACCCGTCCCTTCGCCTTTTGTACCACATGACTGTTTACCGCTCCTTTGACCAAGTCATTATTCAGGTCATATCCTGTTACTTTAGATGTTTGAAAAACCACTGGATCCTCATTTTTTGAAGCTGGTACTTTAGCAAATCTTCTCATTTATCGGACTAGATGAACTTTTTTTAGGTCGTATCCAATTAATAATAATCTGTCCTAGTGGATCAGCCCCCGAGACATATATACCCAAGGTCAAGACTGTAAAGGTAGCTACTGGTTTGCCCCACTCTCTCCACGGGGTGCTAGTTATATCACACAAGGTCAACAACACGGGATGTCGGTCCCTCGGGGTTACTGAGTGCATACTACCTCTTTCCAATTTGATCTTGTCCTTCCACCGCCAATTTCTGATCTCCGTCGGCTCCCAGTATCCCGGTTTCGAGTGGATAATCACTTGCCTCCAACTGTAACACAAATCCACCTGCTGGTTCGCTTTGACCCTATGGTTCACCGGATACCGGCCAGCTCCCCTATGTACTGTACTCAAAGCGCACAAGTAAATATCGTATCCCACCGGGTCGCCCCAGCGTGCACAATTTACCACCTTACACAATTCAAATTGGTATACCGTCCTTTCTCCCAATGTGTAGTTCAATTCCAAGGCCCCTGTTGGCTTCACGGCCCTCTTTGTTACTCTTTCTCCTTGTATTGAAGGCAATCCAAAATAGATTCCTGCAACTATAATCAGGGAGATCACCAGAGTCATGATTATAACCTTCTTTGACCAGACATCCAGGATGTACATATTTCCCCCTTCGTTAAAGGACTAATTTAATCCCAAAACACAACATACAGACACACTTACCCAAAAACGAAAGATATAGAACGAACAATACAACTACCACAACAACAACATCACCCCCCCAAAAAAAAGAAAACACAGGTCGACCGGGTTAAGATAAAATAAAAAACGAATACCAGCGCCCAAAAAATCCAGCATACACAATACAGCAGACAGTCACAAGAGGCACAATGTCTGTTTATTCCGCTACTGAGGTCTGTGCCGGGCGTGTTTGTGACACGTGGTACCACTTGTCCCCCTTTCCAAAGAGACGCACAGCGTGAGATGTCCGAGCCGACACCTCAAACGGACCAGTCCAGCGGGGTTCAGACCACTTCCTTTGGAGTACTTTCAAATACACGTGAGACGGAAGGGAGGGGTCACTGACGTGGACGTCTGCAACAGAGGGATCTGAAACACAAAGTGAGGACACAAGAGATGACAGTTGCTCCCAGTAGGGCTTATAGCCATGTCTCTTTTAAGATCGGTAAACAACTTCTCAGTTTTATCTGTCCAGTCCAAGCGAGCATGGAGGTTACGCATGCCTTTGACCCTAACTAGGTCCCGCAAAGCTCGTGTTCTAACCGCAAAGTCAGGAATAAAGCCACGGGAATAGCCGCAAAGGCCCAAAAAAGAAAGCATTTCCTTAACATTAGTCGGTCGGGGATAAGTCAAAATGGAAGAGCGGTGCGAATTACTCAGGGTCGAGCCCTTCCCTGAGATCACCCGCCCCAAAAACGTCACCTGTCGTCTGCAACATTGAAGTTTCTTTTTTGACACCTTGAACCCCAAGTCCTCAAGTCGGGACAACACAGTATGTGTTGCCTTTAAGCAGGTTTCAGCCGAGTTACCTGCAATCAACAAATCATCTACATACTGAACCAACAGAGAGCCTTCTGGCATACTCATAATAGCTAATTGCTCTCGCAAACACTGATTAAAAATCCCAGGGCTGAGCTTCCAGCCCTGGGGAACCCGCGTATATTGTAACTTACAATTCTTATATGTAAATGCGAAGTACTTCCGGCATTCCTCTGCCAGGGGGATGCAGAAAAAAAGCATTAGCCAAATCAATTACCGAGAACCATTGCATCTCCGGGCCCAAAACACCTAAACAACGGTGTGGGTCCGGGACCGGAACGCAAGGAGTTCTGGTAATATCATTTATTCGTCTTAAATCATGAGCCATCCGGTAATTAATACCGTCGGCCTTTTTTACCGGCAAAATAGGAGTGTTAAAGGGAGAATTTGATTCTTCAAGGACTCCTGCTTTCCAGAGTCCGTCTAAGGTCTCCGCTATGCCTTCCGCGGCCTCTTCTTTATATGGATATTGCGGCACGTTAACGAAAGCAGTCGGGTTTACCTCGAATGTTACCGGTGTCACGGATGTACACAGACCCCCGTCTGCAGGACCCTCGGACCACAATGAGTCCGGCAGGGAGCTCAACAGCTGTGCGGCGTCCTCATGGTCCGAGAGTTCTCTGCCATGGAATCGCGCTAAAGTCACATGCTCCAACACCCCTCCGTCCACCATGGTACCTTGAATACAAAAACATTCAGTACTAGGAGAGTACAACACATTGGGTATTTGATCTTGTTGCCAATCATTTGCCAAATGGCATTTCCTCACCATGGGTCCCAGTTCTCTGGCTTCATGACCTAATGCTAGTGCAAGTGATATGTGTGGAAAAGATGTCAAGTTCATCATAAACCACTCACTCTGCTCTGGTGCCAAGGTGGACGCAGCCGCCACACCTTGTTTCCCTATGTAAATTCCTGTACTATTGAGCCTCCAATTTTCTTCCTGTATTGACTCAAAAGCTTCCCTATGAACCAAATCGTCATTTTTATCATAAAACAGTGTGAGATGGAGAGGGTCACTTGGAGGACGATAGGGGGCAAGAGAGTCAATCCAGGGCTTCCACCGCAGGAAGGCCGCCCTCCTTTGTTTCAGGTTTTAGTCGGGCCCAATATATGTCAGCAGTTGCTTCCGGAAGTTCATGTTGTATCATGTTCCATCCGGAGGACCACTTCTGTCCACAGTTCATCATGGTCCCATCGGGGAACCGTATTGTCAGTCCATCCGGGCTACAAAGGATGGTAGCCCTGGTGTTGATAAGCAGATCTCTGCCCATCAGGTTCACTGGAGCCCCTTTTTTCATGAGGACAAACTGATGTTCATGTGTCTGTCCAGCAATTTCAGTCTTTAATGGTGTCGTAATCGGCAGAGTCATGGGCACTCCTGCACAGCTCATTCAGGTGGTTGTCGTCCCTTAGCGGGATTCAGAGGCTCTGTCTTTCCTCCGTCCCCTGGCTCCGGGCTCATTGGGCATTCGGACCAGTCCTCATCGCAGTAGTACTGGCGAGATGGCTCTTGTTGCTGTGGAGCCTGCTGCGGACGCTGTTGCCGGGCCGCGCCCAACTCTCCCTCGTGAAGCTTTGTAGCCTCCTCTTTGAGGTGTGGCCTCTCCGGGTTCCACTGGAGGTCGTTGTTGAATCATTGGGTAAACAGCACATTGGCAATCCCAGTGTCCCTACTGACCTCAATTGAAGCACGCTTGGTCCGTTGGAGGTCGGCAAGGGCTTCCCCTGCCTCCGTTGGTGTACTCTGTCACGACTCCCGCCTCGTCTCCTCGTTGACCCCTGCGCCATCCACATCTGTTTCTCTGCTTCTATTTTTATTTATTTATTTATTTATTTATTTTATGGCCACTTTACGGGCCTGGGCCAATTGTAGCTTCAAAAGTTGTTCCTGCATGTCCTTTACCTCATCTGATGATTTGTGTTTTCTGTTGACAAAAAGTTGCAAATGGTGTGACATATGACAGTTAAAGAAGCTATCTCCCCCTTTCATGAGGTCAGGGTCTTTAAAAAGTTCAGTCCTAACTTCAACCGGCAAGGTGTCAAGTAAAGCTATTCAATAAATAACATTTGCCTCCCTTAAACGGGAGGGATGTGACCCGGTCTCATCTGTCCAAATACTTATACAATTTTCGAAGTGAGAACTGGGATCCATGAGAGGTTTGTAGTCCGGAAGCTTCGGCACCGTTGGGGAAGAGGACGGGAACATGTCGCGGATTACTGCAAACACTATAGGAGCAAAAGGGGCAAATAAAATTTCAGGTTCGACATTATTCAGACCCGACCGTGTCAAAATATCATCCGATTGGTGAACCGAAATGCAACAGGCGCGTATCAGTCTCACTATGTCACCACACGCCAGGCTCATGCCGTCCGTCAAACCTTTCAGCCCCTGGATCCAAATTACACCAACAGCAGCCAGTCCGGGAAGCCGCTTCTGTAAAAACTCAACATTTTTTAAAGACAATTTTTATATTTACCCACCTCTTTGAATGTGGTGACGTCACTGGGGCTGTTTTCGGAAAGTTCCGTAAATTGTATTTAGCGGGGGAATTTGTCGCTCTTTTTTTTCTGAACAGCTGTAACAGCTGCCATGGCAGGGCACACCAGACAAATCTCATAATTTTTTCTTCTCAATTTTTCACTCTTCTATTTTCTTATTCAACGTTCAATTCTCTCTCCACCCTGCAGCATCCAGCTTTTCCTTCATCTTTTTCCTTTCAGAATAACCTCTCTGTTACGTGAAACAACTTACATTCCTTTTTCTTTTCCACTTTGCCCACACACTTCTTAATCCTGTTTGTTTCTTTTTCTGCCTTTTTCTTTCAATCCACAAATCCGACACATATCACATTCATTACCTCGACACTCGACTGTCCAATTCACAACCCCGAGTTTTGGTGGCACACTCATCTTATTCTAAATCGGTTTTGGGGGGTCCCAAAATCCCCAATGTCTAACGAAACGTTACAATTTGAAACCGCGTCCGATTTCAAGTCAGTCTACGACGGGACAAGTAGGTACCTTGTTACCCTACTTCCAGGATTTTCTCTGATCCTGGTCTGTCAGGTCCCTTGTTACCCTGACGTCAGGTCCTCCGTTACCCTGACTTTAATTATGCAATTTTAACAACACAACGTCTTATTAACTATAGACAACAAAACAACTGTACCACAAGTCTCCCAAATTTCGTAATTTCCAATGCGCAGAATTCGTGATATACTCAAACAGGCTTCCGCTCACCTTTTTTAAAAGGTTTTTTAAAAAAACTGAATTCCTGTCCGCTCCTCTGTCTTTTTATCTATTGTTCCTTCAGGATCACGTCGGGGTCACCATTTGAAGGAACCTGTGTTTTAAAATCCCCTAATTTCCGTGGTTCCAAGCGTGTTCATTTTCGTGAAAGAACTTCGTTCACAACAATGTATAAAAAGCAACCAATTTATTCCTGACAGAGGAGTCTATACATTTTGCAGAGCTCTGGGTTCGTAACTACCCTAACTTATTCTTAGCAGATACAGTAGTAGAACAAAACTATCTGACTCTCCCCCAGACTTATGCAATGTTTCAAACAGGCCGGTGTGGAATCGCTGTCGTCCGATTGGTCCGTAATCTGACGTCATCGTTGTTCGGCCAAATGATGACTATTTGATCTGGGTCCAGACGTCGCCTGCCGATGTCTCCTGCATTCAATGTTTATAGTGGCTCCCCGCAGTTCCTTTCTTCTTTGCCATCTGTCTCCAAATACCCCCTGATGGGGGCCACATACCCCCCGCTGGGGGCCTTCCTGCAGTATACTCCTATACTCCAATACACATTCTCTTCCAAACTAGTTAGAATTACATATTAGAATATAAAGTATTCTATATTCCCTTCAATATATATATGTTTAATATAATTATTTTAAATCCGAAGCGTTGACGTCCCTGTCGGACGATTTTATTTTGAAGCTGCCGCTCGTTGGCGGCTTATTACCGTAATGCCGAGTATGAACAAAATTAGGGGCGTCTGGTTTGACTTCATTTGGCTCAAACCGGTGGCCTGCCGTAAAGGATCATGGGTAATATATCTCCTTTCCCTTCTCGCCATGCGGGAGGAGGGACGATCGTGCTTCAGTAAATCTTCCTGAATTTGGACCGAATGTTGCGAATCCTCGACGCTTGACGCCCCTGATCGCGACTTTAGTGGACGAAAACATCATTCGTGCAATCTTCGTGTCCGGTTGGAGTCGTCTCTTGCACGTCGAAGGTTCTCGGCCGAGCTTATTTTATTTTAGCTTAGCTTGCTAACAAAGAGACACGTTTGTGAGCAACACTTTGCTAAGCAGAGATCAAGCGTCAGGCCACCTCCGAGTATCGAATGCTAACACTTAAATGGAGAGAAAATAACACACACACACACACCAACGACAACATTCTGTAAGCTTTGTCTGAGATACTAAAATAATATCCTCGAACAATTATTTTCTAAATCGTTGTTTGTTATTATTATCTCCGTCTGGATCCTTTTGTTGAATAATGTCTGTCATGTTTCATCACAAATTGTTTCTCCTGAAGTAAAAAATTAGCTGTCTTCTTAATCTCTGTTATCTGTTACAATACATAATTACGTTTTCATGTTTCATTTTGTTGACTTTGGTGCTTTGCCGTTTTGACTAACCTACTGTTAGTAGACTAACTACTTAGTTGGTTAGTCAAGTCGGCGCAGCCGAGGCGTCTGGGGGGTCCGGTTTGGTGGCCTCAGTATTGCATCTCTGCTTTTTGCGGATGATGTGGTTCTGTTGGCTTCATCAAGCCGTGACCTCCAACTCTCACCGGAGCAGTTCGCAGCCGAGTGTGAAGCGGCTGGGATGAGAATATACACCTCCAAATCTGAGACCGTGGTCTTCAGTCGGAAAAGGGTGGCGTGCCCGCTCCGGGTCGGGGATGAGATCCTGCCCCGAGTGGAGGAGTTCAAGTATCTCGGGGTCTTGTGCACGAGTGTGGGACGAATGGAACGGGAGCTCGACAGGCGGATCATGCAGCGTCTGCCGTGATGCAGACTTTGTATCGATCCTTTGTGGTAAAGAAGCAGCTAAGGCGAGGCTCTCGATTTTCCGGTCGATCTACGTTCCTACCCTCACCTATGGTCACGAGCTGTGGGTCGTGACCATAGGTGACTGTTGGTCGAAGTCAAAGAAGAAGAGGAGGTGAAAAGCGGGTTCTTCGGCAGAAAGAGAAGAGGAAAACACAGAGCCTAGAACTGAATGTGGGGACTTTGAATGTTGGGACTATGACAGGAAAATCTCGGGAGTTGGTTGACATGATGATTAGGAGAAAGGTTGATATATTGTGTGTCCAGGAGACCAGGTGGAAAGGCAGTAAGGCGAGAAGTTTAGGGGCAGGGTTGAAATTATTTTACCATGGTGTAGATGGGAAGAGAAATATTTTAAAAGAAGAGTTGGCTAAGAATGTCTTGGAGGTGAAAAGAGTATCAGATCGAGTGATGAGGCTGAAATTTGAAATTGAGGGTGCTATGTGTCATGTGATTAGTGGCTATGCCCCACAGGTAGGATGTGACCGAGAGGTGAAAGAGAAATTCTGGAAGGAGCTAGATGATGTAGTTCTGAGCATCCCAGACAGAGAGAGAGTCGTGATTGGTGCAGATTGTAATGGACATGTTGGTGAAGGAAATAGGGGTGATGAAGAAGTGATGGGTAAGTACGGCATCCAGGAAAGGAACTTGGAGGGACAGATGGTGGTAGACTTTGCAACAAGGATGCAAATGGCTGTAGTGAACACTTTTTTTTTCAGAAGAGGCACGAACATAGGGTGACCTACAAGAGCGGAGGTAGAAGCACGCAGGTGGATTAAATCTTGTGCAGACGATGTCATCTGAAGGAGGTTACCGACTGTAAGGTAGTGTTAGGGGAGAGTGTGGCGAGACAGCATAGGATGGTGGTGTGTAAGATGACTCTGGTGGTGGGGAGGAAGATTAGGAAGACAAAGGCAGAGAAGAGAACCATGTGGTGGACGAGTGTTGTGCAGCTTTTCGGGAAGAGGTGAGACAGGCTCTCGGTGGACGGCAGGAGCTTCCAGAAGACTGGACCGCTGCAGCCAAGGTGATCAGAGAAGCAGGCAGGAGAGTACTTGGTGTATCTTCTGGCAGGAAAGGAGAGAAGGAGACTTGGTGGTGGAACCTCACAGTACAGGAAATCATACAAGGAAAAAGGTTAGCTAAGAAGAAGTGGGACACTGAGAGGACCGAGGAGAGGCAAAAGGAATACATTGAGATGCGGCACAGGGCAAAGGCAAAACAAGAGGCATATGATGACATGTATGGCAGGTTGGACACTACAGAAGGAGAAAATGATCTATTCAGGTTGGCCAGACAGAGGGATAGAGATGGGAAGGAGGTGCAGCAGGTTAGGGTGATTAAGGATAGAGATGGAAATATGTTGACTGGTGCCAGCAGTGTGCTAGCGAGATGGAAAGAATACTTGGAGGAGTTGATGAATGAGGAAAATGAGAGAGAAGGGAGAGTAGAAGAGGCAAGTGTGGTGGACCAGGAAGTGGCAATGATTAGTAAGGGAGAAGTTAGAAAGGCATTAAAGAGGATGAAAAATAGAAAGGCAGTTGGTCCTGATGACATTCCTGTGGAGGTATGGAAGCATCTAGGAGAGGTGGCTGTGAAGTTTTTGACCAGCTTATTCAACAGAATTCTAGCGTGTGAGAAGATGCCTGAGGAATGGAGGAAAAGTGTACTTCTGCCCATTTTTAAGAACAAAGGTGATGTGCAAAGCTGTGGGAACTATAGAGGAATAGAGTTGATGAGCCACACAATGAAGTTATGGGAAAGAGTAGTGGAGGCTAGACTCAGGACAGAAGTGAGTATTTGCAAGCAACAGTATGGTTTCATGCCCAGAAAGAGTACCACTGATGCATTATTTGCCTAGAGGATGTTGATGGGAAAAGTACAGAGAAGGTCAGAGGGAGCTACATTGTGTCTTGGTGGATCTAGAGAAAGCCTATGACAGAGTACCCAGAGAGGAACTGTGGTACTGCATGCGGAAGTCTGGAGTGGCAGAGAAGTATGTTAGAATAATACAGGACATGTACGAGGGCAGCAGAACAGCGGTGAGGTGTGCTGTAAGTGTGACAGACGAATTTAAGGTGGAGGTGGGACTGCATCAGGGATCGGCCCTGAGCCCCTTCCTTTTTGCAGTGGTGATGGATTGGCTGACAGATGAGGTTAGACTGGAATCCCCGTGGACCATGATGTTTGCAGATGACATTGTGATCTGCAGTGAAAGTTGGGAGCAGCTGGAGGAACAGTTAGAAAGATGGAGGCATGTACTGGAAAGCGGAGGAATGAAGATTAGCCGAAGTAAAACAGAAGATATGTGCATGAATGAGAGGGCTGGTGGGGGAAGAATGAGGCTCCAGGGAGAAGAAGAGATAGCAAGGGTGGAGGACTTGAAATACTTGGGGTCAACCGTCCAGAGCAATGGGGAGTGTGGTCAGGAAGTGAAGAAACGGGTCCAAGCAGGTTGGAACGGGTGGAGGAAGGTGGAGGAAATCACATCCTGTAACACCTATTTTGTGAATCCATTTGAAGAATCTCAACAATGTTTAAACACCAATTTTCTCTCCCTATGTCACAAATGAGCTATTTTCTTTCTCTCATATTTCTTCCAATGCATCATTCCGTTTTCCTGTTTCCTCTTGTTGACTTTGGTGCTTTGCCATTTTAACTCATGTAGTGTTTAACCCACAGTGTCCAAATCGTCATCTTGATTTCATTGTTTCACATCTGATTTGCACTTGCTTTTCTCATCCCGCCAACGTAGAGCGGAAAGTGTTGCGATTGTCGTGTGAAAATGTGTGCAAGGACAGCAGAGTACGAGGAGGAACTTTGGGGCCCAAAAGAGGAGAAGGAGCCACAACGTCAACTGCTGGACGCTGCGTTCAATCTGCAGCCTCGAATTGTGCTCCGCAGAGCAGGTGGGTTCACTTCTCTCTCACTTGTTTTATGAATTACATTCTAATTTTCATATTATTCCTGTTTTTTTCTGATGAGCACTGTCTGACGTTACAATTTTTTTTTTTTTTAAATAATATCAAATAGCGTGTAGTGTGATGGCATCCCCTCATGATGATGTGGATTGAGGGTTGTAGGCCAAATTTCAGAAGATCTGAAAGGCTTGTGGCCATTGTTGCGTGATCAAAGTGTAACAGTGTTCCACAACCTACACGACGTGTTTGGAAAATTGCCAGCAAGATTTTTGCCCTTTTTGTGTCTTGTTGGCAAGTTGAGTAAACATTTGTTCATGCCAAGTCAAATCACTCTTCAAAGTAACCAAGTACAGTAAACCCTCCGCTATCGCGGTTCATCTATCGCAGTTTTATTACTGTACACATTATTCTTTACTGTACATTTTTAGGTGTCTATACTTTTTTTTTTTTACTTTCACTCTTTAAATTTGAAACCTGTGATTTCTCTTCCTTACTTTGTCACAAATAGCATTACTTTTTTCTACTTCTATGGACGATGACGTGTCAAAAAACAAAAAAACGGTGCATCCGCATTGAAGGGTCGCCAACTTTGCTTCGTTCCGCTGTTCTACTATTTTGCGTCACCCCATTAGTCCCATGAGGCTCTCTGGTTGAAGGCGCTAACGTGTAAACAGGATCGAGGACCAAGGTGGTTGTCAATATTGGAAACAAATTAGATTTGACCCATTTGTGTTTGTCTTCTTTTGTCTTGCAGGCGTCAGTAAATATCTTCATTCTGAGCGGCAGCAGTCAGTGTCCCCTCACATCAAAGAGGAAGAGGAGGAGGAAGAGGTTCAACACATCAAAGAGGAGGAGGAAGAGTTCCTTCACATGAAAGAGGAAGAGCAGGAGAAAATCATCAAGGTTCCATCCACTGGTGTCCCTTTGAAGAGTGAAGATGAAGGTCGAAGTGAGGAGAGACGAGGGGCGGAGCCACCAAACGGCAACAGCTCAAGTGATGGAGACCACTGTGGAGGATCACAAACAGACGGTGATGATGATGATGATGTTGATGAACAGTTGGAAGGTGATATGACATGTCACACTGCCAGTAAATGCTGGAAATGTTCTAAATGTAGGAAAACCTTTGCTTCTAAGAGCAATTTCAAACAACACATGAAAATACACACTGGTGAGAAACCTTTTGCATGCTCAGTTTGTGGTCAAAGATTCTCTCGTAAGGCTCGGGTTAAGACACACAAGTGTCCTGGTGAGATAAGCAGTGATCAAGAAGCTTTTAATGCAAATGTAAATGTTTAATATAAAGGTAATGACTATGTGACTGACAGAAATCTACACGCTTGTATTCTGTGTACCAGCTTTTATTGTATGTATCTTCTTCCTGTCCATATAGTTTCTAAAAGCCCCGTGAGTGTTGAGAATGAACACTGTTGCCAAAATACTTAAAAGGGACGAGTTAAAGGTGGTGGGAAAGAGGGCGGGTGTGGATCAGTAGAGCGGGTCGTCCAGTGACCGAAGGGTCGCCGGTTCGAACCCCGGCTCCGACGTGTCCTTGGGCAAGACACCACACCCTAATTTGCTCCCAGTGAGCCTGGTAGCGCCTTGCACGGCAGCAACCGCCCAGTGGTCTCTGAATATGTGTGTGAATGGGTGAATGTGAGGCTTAATAGAGCGCTTTGGGCACCGTGATCGTGAAGATGAAGCGTTACATAAGTGCAGTCCATTTGCCATTTGGCAAAGGTGAGAACATGGACACTTATTCCATGGTGCTGGACTTATAAATGTCTCCAGAAAAAAAAGCCCTCCAAAATGAACTCGGTCGTAATTTGCTAAAATCATTGAGGTTCATTGTTTTCTCCTCCTTAATGGACACACAGCACCCCATATTGGCAGAAAAAATCGGAATTGTTGAAATGTTTGCAGATTTATTTCAAAAGAAGAACTGAAATATCACACAGCCACAAGTATTCCGACTCTTTGCTCAGTATTTAGTCGAAGCGCCCTTTTGAGCTAATACAGCCATGAGTCTTTTTGGGAAGGATGCAACAAGTTTGTCACACCTGGAATTCCTGATCAAGTCCGATCAGCATAATCAAACACAGCTGGACTCCGATGAAGGTGAAGAACCATTTGAAGGATGATCAGAAGAAATGGACACCACCCGAGTTAAATATAGGAGTGTCACAGCAAAGGGTCGGAATACTTATGGCTGTGTGATATTTCAGTTCTTCTTTTTTAATAAATCTGCAAAAATGTCAACAATGATTTTTTTTTTCTGTCAATATGGGGTGCTGTGTGTACAAAAAAAAATTAAGTGATTTTTGCAAATGGCTGCAATATAACACAGAGTGAAAAATTTAAGGGGGTCAGAATACTTTCCGTACCCACTGTATGTATGTATGTATCGATCCAATATATGTATAGATCACAAATGAGTTTCTGCAGATGGCATTGTGTGACAGATGTGGACTGTCATGATGTCGGACGACCCGTAACGAAGGTCTCCTGTCCCGAAACTGCGGCTGATCTCATTTGATATTATCGGATCCATAAAAGCTCAAATATTGGGCTGATCATGAAATATTATTATTTATGATAGTTTGAAGCTGTCATGAGTAGAAATGTCTGCATATATTTTGGCGATGATTGTTGACAGTTGTGGGACATGAAGCCACGTTTCTTGGGTTCATGCATGAGGCTTGCAAGGATGTGGTGCTCGCCCGGCGTGTTTGCGTCATTTTAATGATGGCGTCCTCATCCATCCCAATCCATAAGTTTGCGTTTTTTCTTTTTGAAGCATTCCACCTGACAGCTGCGATATACAAATATGACCAATGACTGCCACTTCATAGTATGGTACATTCCTTTTCCCACACCAGCTATGCCAGTGCTTTTCAATTTTGTTGATGAAAAAGGGGCGTTCGAAAGGGAATTAGTTATTTACCAATTGCTCCAAAATGTATTGATATTATTGGAAATTAGTGCCAGTTTCATTTTCTTGAGCACGCATGCATTTTGTCCAATGTTTTAGTGATGTCAATATCAAATAAATGAATGATTGATTGAAATAGACTGGAAAGAAAAAACTGACTTTTGGTGCGAAACTGTAACGTGTATATGTGATCCTGAATAAAGTACAATAAAGTCAGGCGAGTGTACCACTACACCATCAGTGAGTCATCGGCATGATGTTTAATCTTAAAACAAATGACTTTGGCTCCGATTTGAAATTCAGTAGCTACTTCAGGGCTTCCTGTTAACAAGTGTTGAGAATTAGCACTCGTGCTAAAACATTGCTTTGTCGAATGTTTTTGTGATGTTCATTTCAAACAAGCAAATGATTCATTGAAATAGACTGTGAGGAAACTTTTAACTCTTTGGGTAAGATGGAAAACTGCATGTGATCCTGAATAAAATAAATAAATAAATAAATATATAATAATAAAATGGACATACATTCTGTAATGTAATATTGTATTGTGTAATTATCACACTGTACAGTTTCTCATCTATGTATTTGTATTTGCTTTTATTTTGCTTTGTTTTACGATACTGTCTGCTGCCAGGTCCGCCTTGCAAATGAGAATCTGCTCTCAATTACCTTGCCTGGATAAATGAAGATTCAATTCAAATTGAAACAAATTAAACACTGGATACTTTTCAAACCGTGATAGTAACCTCAGGAGCTTCAAAGATTATGAGAAGGTCGTCGACCATATTCGGACTCAGGAGGGAGCTGACCGCATGACGGCGTTAGAAGAAGGCATGGTGTCCCTCCAGATTTCAAAGCCACCAATATTGAGTGGGACTCTCCCACCTGCCGCAGTTGTTGGCGGATACTCTATATTCCTTAACCAATAAAGTTGTCTTTGTTCATTGAGCTCGTATCAGTCTTTTCCAATATCGCTCTTCGCAATTTGGAGTACGACAGGCCTGTCGGGGGGCTGCGGGTAATAACGGGGCAGTTCGAACGAACCGTGTGGGCAGAAGAGCCGGACGTTTGCGATGGTGGCCAGCACCATCTCAATTGAGTTTTTATGCAGTTGTAAATAAACACAAGGTAACCTCACCTAGGTAGGCGTCCTCCATTTAGCAAGAGAAGAGTTTAAATGAAGAGAGAATGTGGAAAATGAAGACAATACTTGAGGTGAAGAAAAGATCGTGTTAGGCCTGGTACACACAAAGACAATCGGGTTGTTTTTGTCCCGGTTTTGCCCTGTCCCGACCGGGGACCTCAAACGCCAGACTGGACTATGTTTTAAAAGATTATCCCATGAGATTATGTCAACAAGAGGAAACAGTGGAACGTACGCTGTTTTAATTGTACTTTTATTTTTTTCTCTTTGTATGAAATGTTTATAAGTGCTTTTTAAAATTTGTTTGGAAATGCTTTTAATCATGTAAAGCACATTGAGTTACCTTGTGTATGAAATGCACTCTTTAAATGAATTTGCTTTGCTTTCAATTTGAGATGTCTTAAGAGTGGTTTTGTTCAGAATAAAGGGACCGATCCGAAAAATATTTACGACGCTTACAAAATCTCCACGCGTGGAAGCCAACGTCTCCCCCAGTCATGACGTCGTGAATTGGGAAGTCAATCAGAATGGAGCCAATCGAGAAGCGCTCTGACTCAGGAACAAGGAAACAACCGCAAATAAAAACAAACGTCTTACCCGATGTCATGGTTTTTTTTTGTATCAAGGTGGGTTAGTATTTAAAAAGTATTTTCCAAAGCAAGTCCCTCATGGACGACATCGCCATTCTACAGATTTGTTTCCAGACCCGTGGTGGAACAGAATCCTTCTGTATGTTGTCGTGCCTTTCAGATTATTGGAGCACACCACAGAAAATAATGACAGAAATTGTTAAATGGCTGATTTTTTATGTTCATGCGTGGGGTCTTGAGCAGATGAAAACTCTTTTAAGATTGGAAAAATCCTTATGTGCGTCCGGGCCTTAGGAAGTAGAATTGTCGATCGAGGTGTGTGTTGGAGGAAATTTAGGTGTGGAAGTATATCTGTGCCATCAGATTCTCAATTTGAATTACACTTTTTTTTTTTTTTACACTCAATTTGAATTTTACTTTTCACATCAAAATATCCAATCCAAGCATTTCAGCTTCAAATATTCAGCTGCTCCATTTCAGAAGCAAATTCAACTCGCTGGCAGAAAAGGCTGTTAAAAGGGCAAAAAAATAGAAGAATAATAATAAATGCTAGTTAATTCTGCACGCAAGTGCAAACATAAACAAACGTAAACAACAATTTTCTATCCACAAATGAGGTATCAAAAGTTGCGTCTCAGCCACTCTTTAATCAAACCTTCTTTATTTTAAATTCTGCGTTCCCATCATGACGCAATTCCCCAAAACCTACGGATAAACTTCGATTGAGAATGAATGCGCTCCAACAATTCCCACATTTAACACTGTCACATCATTCATTTCCCATTCCAACTTCAAATCCCATACTAACTGTTAGCATTTGAGCTAATCTCCTGACTTATTTTTGTATACCATTTTTCTGATGTTGTATCATGATTCATGGTTTCTGATTCAATTCAAGGATGATATTGGAGTGTTTGGAAAACGATTCAGTACATTTTGGAAGTTTCACCAAGACGATCCATCCATGCATCCGTTTTCTGAGCCGCCTCCTCACTCGGGTCGCGGGCGTGCTGGAGCCCATCCCAGCAATCATCGGGCAGGAGGCGGGGTACCCTGAACTGGTTGCCGGCCAATCACGGGGCACGTACAAACAAACAACCGTTCGCACTCTCGGTTCAACTCCTGGCTCGCTTGTGGACAGTTTTGGGCGTTAAACCCAATTCAGAATGCTATATTGGATATTTTCACCTTTCTTCCTTCCTTCCTTCCTTCCTTCCTTCCTTCCTTGTTTCTTTCCTTTTCTGTTTCCTTGTGCCTTCCTTGTCTGTTTCCTTGTTTCCTTCCTTCCTTGTTTCTTTCCTTTTCTGTTTCCTTGTGCCTTCCTTGTCTGTTTGCTTGTTTCCTTCCTTCCTTGTTTCTTTCCTTTTCTGTTTCCTTGTGCCTTCCTTGTCTCCTTCCTTCCTTGTTTCTTTCCTTTTCTGTTTCCTTGTGCCTTCCTTGTCTGTTTCCTTGTTTCCTTCCTTCCTTGTTTCTTTCCTTTTCTGTTTCCTTGTGCCTTCCTTGTCTGTTTCCTTGTTTCCTTGTTTCCTTGTTTCTTTCCTTTTCCGTTTCCTTGTGCCTTCCTTGTCTCCTTCCTTCCTTGTTTCTTTCCTTTTCTGTTTCCTTGTGCCTTCCTTGTCTGTTTCCTTGTTTCCTTCCTTCCTTGTTTCTTTCCTTTTCTGTTTCCTTGTGCCTTCCTTGTCTGTTTGCTTGTTTCCTTCCTTCCTTGTTTCTTTCCTTTTCTGTTTCCTTGTGCCTTCCTTGTCTCCTTCCTTCCTTGTTTCTTTCCTTTTCTGTTTCCTTGTGCCTTCCTTGTCTGTTTCCTTGTTTCCTTCCTTCCTTGTTTCTTTCCTTTTCTGTTTCCTTGTGCCTTCCTTGTCTCCTTCCTTCCTTGTTTCTTTCCTTTTCGGTTTCCTTGTGCCTTCCTTGTCTGTTTCCTTGTTTCCTTCCTTCCTTGTTTCTTTCCTTTTCTGTTTCCTTGTGCCTTCCTTGTCTGTTTGCTTGTTTCCTTCCTTCCTTGTTTCTTTCCTTTTCTGTTTCCTTGTGCCTTCCTTGTCTCCTTCCTTCCTTGTTTCTTTCCTTTTCTGTTTCCTTGTGCCTTCCTTGTCTGTTTCCTTGTTTCCTTCCTTCCTTGTTTCTTTCCTTTTCTGTTTCCTTGTGCCTTCCTTGTCTCCTTCCTTCCTTGTTTCTTTCCTTTTCGGTTTCCTTGTGCCTTCCTTGTCTGTTTCCTTGTTTCCTTCCTTCCTTGTTTCCTTCCTTTTCGGTTTCCTTGTCACTTCCCTGTCTGTTTCCTTGTTTCCTTCCTTCCTTGTTTCCTTCCTTCCATACTTCCTTTCCTTCCTTCAAATCACAAATGGCCGTAGGAATTCCATTGATGTAGAAATACGAAGAAAAGATGGTTGGCTTGATAAGTGCTCAAAACACTTGGTCCTCTCAAAAGAATTCGGACTTCAGTCATGCTTCAATAAACTCCTTTATGACTTATCGTTTGGAAATATTCCATTCTGCTTCTGAGTTGGTTCCTTGGGGGGGGGGCTGGTCTGTCAAAAACTCCATGTCCGCTTTTGGGTAACAGTGCCACCACAGTTTCCATAGTGTAGTGGTTATCACATTCGCCTCACACGTGAAAGGTCCCCGGTTCGAGACCGGGTGGAAACAGCAGTTCTTGCTTGTCAGGCAGCTGTTGTACGTGGTTTGCTGGTGATGTTCTGCAGTGGAAGTTACCGTAGCTTAGTGGTGTGCATGTGCAGAAAAGGAATTCTTGTGACTTAAAAAAATTCTCGTGACGCGAAGTTTGTCCAAGTGGACTTGCCGTACAACGGACGGGCCGCTGCACCTCGACCTTTTTTCGGGGACCGCACGCGCTTCCACGCGCTGCACAACATTTTCCTGAATTCGCACCGAACGTGCTGAATCCTCGTCACGGGAAGTCCATCAATACCTCACAGGGCTAAAACATCATTCGTGCAAATCTTCTTGTCCGGTTGGCGTCGTCTCGTGCACGTTGAAGCCATTCGGCCGAGCTTCGTTGAGCTTAGCTTAGCTTAGCATGCTAACAAAGAGACACGTTTGGGATCAACATTTCAAAAGGTTTGATCAAGATTTCAAAAAAAAAAAAAAGAAAACCGTCTTTCTTGTAACTACTTAAAATATACTGTTTTCCTTCCAGTCACTGATGGTGTCGTGGTTCATTTGCCTGACTTCAATGCAGCCAGCGTGGGTTTGGTTCCCACTCAGTGGTGGTCTCTCCAGTGTATGTGCCCTGCGACTGACTGCCGACCAGCTCAGGGTTTTTTCTGTCTTTTGCCCGAACTCAGCAGGATAAGTGCTTTTGAAATGGATGGACCCATGCATGTCTTCCTTCCAGTGGCAGACTGGCATGAGAATTTACTTCAGTGGTTAAAGCGTTAATGTTGATACCCCAAAAAAATCATATTTAATGATAAAACAATCTTTTTTTTTTTTTACAGATTGCAGATATATTACATCAAATGGTGATGGCTGTAATGTAGTCGCATCCTGTATTTGTCTCCTACATTTATGAAGGGTAAAAGGTGTTGCGATACGAACAGGATTATTTCTAATGATTTCTTCAAAGAAGTAGGATTGACATTTTTTTAAATGAATGTTTTAAATCAGGCGGCACGGTGTGCGACTGGTTGGAGCATCTGCCTCACAGTTCTGGGGACCGGGGTTCAATCCCCGGCCCCGCCTGTGTGGAGTTTGCATGTTCTCCCCGTGCCTGCGTGGGTTTTCTCCGGGCGCTCCGCTTTCCTCCCGCATCCCAAAAACATGCATTCATTGGAGACTCGAAATTGCCCGTAGGTCTGAATGTGAGTGTGAATGTTTGTTTGTATGTGCCCTGCGATTGGCTGGCAAACAGTTCAGGGCGTACCCCGCCTCCTGCCCGATGATAGCTGGGATTAAACTCCAGCACGCCCGCGACCCTAGTGAGGAGAAGCGGCTCAGAAAATGGATGGATGGATGTTTTAAATCAGTGGCAGTGACAGTGAAATATGAATATTTCAGGAGACTTTTATTTTGAAATGCCACATCAGATTTGGCCCCTCCTTGAACTGTCCCCTTATCGTGGTGGAGGGGTTTGTGTGTCCCAATGATCCGAGGAGCTAATTTGTCTGGGGCTTTATGCAAACAGGTCCTAGGTGAGGGGCCAGACAAAGCACAGCTCCAAAAACCTCTATGATGACAAACGATTCAGGAAGACGTTTTCCCTTGCCCGGACGCGGGTCACCTCTGGAGCCATGCCTGGAGGTGGGGCTCGAAAGCGAGCGCCTGGTGGCCGGGCTTGCACCCATGGGGCCTGACCGGGCAGAGCCCGAAAGGGTAACGGGGGTCCCCCTTCCCATGGGCTCACCACTTGTTGGAGGGGCCATTGCGGTCGGGTGCAGTGTGAGCTGGGCAGTGGCTGAAGGCAGGGACCTTGGCGATCTCATCCCCGGCTACAGAAACTGGCTCTGCTACAGAAACTGGAATGTCACCTCTCTGGCAGGTAAAGAGCCCAAGCTGGTTTGCGAGGTCGAGAAGTTCTGACGAGATATAGTACCAAACAGCAGTTCAGAGTACCCACGCTTTTTGGAGTCCTTGGAGGGGGTGCTGGAGAGCGCTCCCGGTGGGGACTCCATCGTTCTGCTGGGGGACTTCAATGCTCACGTGGGCAATGACAGTGAGACCTGGAAGGGCGTGATTGGGAGGAACGGCCCCCCCGATCAGAACCCGAGCGGTGTTCTGTTATTGGACTTCTGTGCTCATCACGGATTGCCCACAACGAGCACCATGTCTTGGACACTCGGGTGAAGAGAGGGGCGGAGCTGTCAACTGATCACCACCTGGTGGTGAGTTGGCTCCGATGGTGGGGGAAGATGCCGGTCCGACGTGGCAGGCCCAAACGTATTGTGAGGGTCTGCTGGGAACGTCTGGCAGAATCCCCTGTCAGACGGAGCTTCAACTCCCACCTCTGACAGAACTTTGCTCATGTTCCGGGGGAGGCGGGGGACATCGAGTCCGAGTGGGCCATGTTCCGCGCCTCCGTTGCTGAGGCGACCGATCGGAGCTGTGGCCGTAAGGTGGTCATTGCCTGTCGTGATGGCAATCCCCGAACCCGTTGGTGGATGCTGAAGGAGTCCTATCGTGGCTTTTTGGCCTGTTGGACTCCTGAGGCAGCTGATGGGTACCGGCAGGCCAAGTGGAATGCAGCTTTGGTGGTCACTGAAGCAAAAACTCTGGCATGGGAGGAGTTCGGTGAGGCCATGGAGAAAGACTAGGAAATTCTGGTCCACCATCCGCCGTCTCAGGAGGGGGAGCAGCACACCATCAACACTGTGTATAGTGGGGATGGGGCGCTGCTGACCTCAACTCGGGACGTTGCGAGTCGGTGGGGAGAACACTTCGGAGACCTCCTCAATTCCACCGACACGCCTTCCCATGAGGAAGCAGAGTCTGGGTTCTCTGAGGCGGGCACTCCGATATCTGGGGTTGAGGTCACCGAGGTGGTGAAAAAGCTCATCGGTGGCAAGGCCCCAGGGGTGGATGAGATTCGCCCGGAGTTTCTAAAGGCTCTGGATGTTGTGGGGCTGTCCTGGTTGACACGCATCTGCAACATCGCTCGGACATCGGGGACAGGGCCTCTGGATTGACAGACTGGGGTGGTGGTCCCCCTTTTTAAGAGGGTGTGTTCCAACTACAGGGGGATCACACTCCTCAGCCTCCCTGGTAAGGTCTATTCGGGGGTGGCGTGCCCTCTCCAGGTCGGGGATGAGATCTTATCCCAAGTGGAAGAGTTCAAGTACCTCAGTGTCTTGTTCAAGAGTGAGGGAAGAATGGAACGGGAAATCAACAGGCGGATCGGTGCGGCGTCTGCAGTGATGCGGACTTTGTATCGCTCCGTTGTGGTAAAGAAGGAGCTAAGCCGATAGGCGAAGCTCTCAATTTACCGGTCGATCGACGTTCCTACCCTCAACTATGGTCACGAGCTGAAGAAAGAATGAGATCCTGGATGCCAGCGGCCGAAATGAATTTCCTCCGCAGGGTATCCGGGCTCTCCCGTAAAGCTAGGGTGAGAAGCTCGGTCATCCGGAAAGAGCTCAATGTAGAGCCGATGCTCCTCCACATCGAGAGGAGCCAGATGAGGTGGCTAGGTGAGGTGTTCCGGGAACGTCCCACCGGAAGGAGACCACGGGGACGTCCCAGGACACGGTGGAGAGACCTCGTCTCTCGGCTGGGCTGTGAACGCATCGGGATCCCTCGGAAGAGCTGGATGAAGTGGCTGGGGAAATGGAAGTCTGGGCGTCCCTGCTAAAGCTACTGCCCCCGCGACCTGACCTCGGATAAGTGGTAGAAAATGGATGGATGGATGGACATCAGATTTGGGTGGGACCACTTTTGTTGGAGACCTGGGGTGGTGTCGTGTCCCCCAGAACTGGACTGGTGTTGTGATAACTCAAAGATTTTTTTAAATGAATTTTTGAAATCCGTGATCATGACAGTGAAATATACCAATTTCAAGAGTCTTTTATTTGAAATGCAACATCAGATTTGGGTGGGACCACTTTTGTTGGAGACCTGGGGTGGTGTAGTGTTCCCCAGAACTGGACTGGTGGTGTGAAAACTCATTCAAAAGATTGAACAGATTTTTTCAGTCAGGGGTAATGACAGCAAAATATGCAGTTTTCAGAGACTTTTATTTTGAAATACAATATATCTTCATCAAACCTCTTTTCGTGGAGTCCTTGGTGGTCTGTCACACAGATCTGGACTTGACCTTGCGATACCAATGGGATTATGTTGGGGTGGCTTTGGCTCTGGAGGTAGAACAGGTTCGAATCCCTGCTACGACTGTCCGCACGTCGAAGTGTCCTTGGGCAAGACGCTGAACCCTAATTGGCTCCCAGTGGGCCTGGCAGCAGTCGCCCATTGGTTTAGGAATGTGTGTGTGAATGTGAGGCTTTGGGCACTGTGATGATGTAGATAAAGCGCGATATAAGTGCAGTCCATTTCCATTTATTTTTCCTAAGATATCAAATAAAGTATATTTTTTAATGTATGGATGTAATCTATTTCAAGATTCAAATGAACTTTGCTGGTTGCATTCCTTAACTGACGTCCGTATTATTGGGAAGCTTTTATTTTGAAGGTGGCTTCGCCGCGAGTTGGCGACCTATTACCGTAATGCCGAGTATGAACAAAATTAGGGGCGGCTGGCTTGGCTGCTACTTTACGAGTGGAGGCTGCTTGACCGCAGTCTTTTTTCGGGGACCGCACGCGCTTCCACGCGCTGCACATTTTCCTGAATTCGCACCGAACGTGCTGAATCCTCGTCACGGGAAGTCCATCAATACCTCACAGGACTAAAACATCATTCGTGCGATCTTCGTGTCCGGTTGGCGTCGTCTCGTGCACGTTGAAGCCATTCGCCTTAGCTTCGTTTAGCTTAGCTTAGCTTAGCATGCTAACAAAGAGACACGTTTGGGATCAACATTTCGCTAAGCAGAGAAAAAGCCTGAGCGTAAAGTGTTCTTCTTTCCGTCACCTACGAGTTCGGACGTGGACCAGAATATTAATACGAACAATTAAATGAGATAAAAACAACAACTAGATGATCAGCTTTGTTTGTCTGAGGTACTGAAATCACATCCTTTAACACCTATTTTGTGAATCCATTTGTAGAATCTCGACAATGTTTTCTCTCCCTGTCACAAATGAGCTGTTTTCTTTCTGTCTCATATTTCTTCCAATCATTCCGTTCTCCTGTTTCCTCTTGTTGACTTTGGTGCTTTGCCATTTTAACTCACGTAGTGTTTAACCCACAGTGTCCAAATCGTCATCTCGATGTCATCTGACTTGCACTTGCTTTTCTCATCCCTCCAAAGTGTTGCGATCGTCGTGTGAAAATGTGTGCAAGGACAGCAGAGTACGAGGAGGAACTTTGGGGCCCAAAAGAGGAGAAGGAGCCACAACGTCAACTGCTGGACGCTGCGTTCAATCGGCAGCCTCGAATTGTGCTACGCAGAGCAGGTGGGTTCACTTCTCTCTCACTGGTTTTATGAAACACATTCTCATTTTCATATTATTCCCGGGTTTTTCTGATGAGCACTGTCTGACGTTACATATCTTTTTTTTAATAATATCAAATAGCGTGTAGTGTGATGGCATCCCCTCATGATGATGTGGATTGAGGGTTGTAGGCCAAATTTCTGAAGATCCGAAAGGCTTGTGGCCATTGTTGC
Organism: Phycodurus eques; assembly: GCF_024500275.1. Lineage (NCBI taxonomy): Eukaryota > Metazoa > Chordata > Actinopteri > Syngnathiformes > Syngnathidae > Phycodurus > Phycodurus eques. Next base: position 113,470 of record NW_026904098.1, on the reverse strand, counting down.
ATGATCAAAGTGTAACAGTGTTCCACAACCTACACGACTTGTTTGGAAAATTGCCAGCAAGATTTTTGCCCTTTTTGTGTCTTGTAGGCAAGTTGAGTCAACATTTGTTCATGCCAAGTCAAATCACTCTTCAAACTAACCAAGTACAGTAAACCCTCCGCTATATCGCAGTTCATCTATCGCAGTCTTATGACTGTACACATTATTCTTTACTGTACCTAAGTACATTTTTAGGTGTCTATCCTTTTTTTTTTACTGTCAACAATTTACGTTCACTCTTTAAATTTGAAACCTGTAATTTCTCTTCCTTACTTTGTCAAAAATAGCATTACTTTTTTCTACTTCTATGGACGATGACGTGTCAAAAAACAAAAAACGGTGCATCCACATTGAAGGTTCGCCCAACTTTGCTACGTTCCGCTGTTCTACGATTTTGCGTCACCCCATTAGTCCCATTAGGCTCTCTGGTTGAAGGCGCTAACGTGTAAACAGGATCGAGGACCAAGGTGGTTGTCAATATTGGAAACAAATTAGATTTTACCCATTTGTGTTTGTCTTCTTTCGTCTTGCAGACGTCAGTGAATATCTTCATCCTGAGCGGCAGCAGTCAGTGTCCCCTCACATGAAAGAGGAAGAGGAGGATGAAGAGGTTCAACACATCAAAGAGGAGGAGGAAGAGTTCCTTCACATGAAAGAGGAAGAGCAGGAGGACATCATCAAGGTTCCATCGACTGGTGTCCCCTTGAAGAGTGAAGATGAAGGTCGAAGTGAGGAGAGACGAGGGGCGGAGCCACCAAACGGCAACAGCTCAAGTGACGGAGACCACTGTGGAGGATCACAAACAGACGGTGGTGATGATGATGATGATGTTGATGAACAGTTGGAAGGTGATATGACATGTCACACTGCCAGTAAATGCTGGAAATGTTCTAAATGTAGGAAAACCTTTGCTTCGAAGAGCAATTTCAAACAACACATGAAAATACACACTGGAGAGAAACCTTTTGCATGCTCAGTTTGTGGTCAAAGATTCTCCCTAAAGGAAAACTTAAATAGACACACAAGAACCCACACTGGTGAGAAACCTTTTGCATGCTCAGTTTGTGGTCAAACCTTCTCTCAGAAGGGACACTTAAAAATACACACAAGAACGCACACCAGAGAGAAGCCTTTTGCATGCCCAGTTTGTGGTCAAACCTTCACTCACAAGGAAAGCTTAAAAATACACGCAAGAACACACACTGGAGAGAAGCCTTTTGCATGCCCAGTTTGTGGTCAAACCTTCACTCGGAAGGGATATTTGACGGGTCACGCAAGAACACACACTGGAGAGAAGCCTTTTGCATGCCCAGTTTGTGGTCAAAGATTCACTCGGAAGGAACACTTAAAAATGCACACAAGAACCCACACTGGTGAGAAACCTTTTTCCTGCTCATGTTGTGGTCAAAGGTTCTCTCAGAAGCAACACTTAAAAATACACATAAGAACGCACACTGGTGAGAAACCTTTTGCATGCTCAGGTTGTGGTCAAAGATTCTCTCGTAAGGATCGGGTTAAGACACACAAGTGTCCTGGTGAGACAAGCAGTGATCAAGAAGCTTTTAATGCAAATGTAAATGTTTAATATAAAAGTAATGACTATGTCACTGACAGAAATATACATGCTTGTATTCTGTGTACCAGCTTTTATTTGATGTATCTTCTGATGGAAAAAATGTAAATAAGTTATCATGTGTTGTGCTTTTCTGCTTACTTTTAGTTCGAGAAATGTTTTATCACTGCGTGCAAAGTTTTCTCCCACAGGATGAGTCATGTGCTTGCAGGTGCAAGGACAAATTTGAGCTGGAGTCTTCCTGTGTCTTGATAAGAAGTATATCATTCTTCTACTGTCTCAACCACAACGAAGAGTGTTATGTGCTGATCAACAAGCATGTATGCCCCCACCTTTTTGACGTCGTAACTCATATGTAACAAGGGAACTGCCCTAAAGTAATAAAAAGAGAGAATCCGGCAGAGTGAACTCAGAAAAATGGTTGGAGACTGTAACTCAGTACACTCTTGGCCGTTTTCTCCTTGCAAGTCTGGAAACTGAACGACCTCTGTGTCTGTCTTGATTTAGGTGTCTTGAACCTGACAAATGTGCTCGTCACAGACTGTCAATAATGAAAACCATCTTCACACATAAGGGTTTCCAGATGAGCACTTGACACCAGGACAACCAAAAGCCGCAGTTTGATGATCAACTTTGTGGTCGTGTCATCGGGCTTGCTGCCGCATTTCTTGGACACTGGGGTCAAAAGAGGGGCTGAGCTGGAATCTGATTCCCACTGGGTGGTGTGTTTGCTTCGATGTTGGGGGCAGATGTCAGTTGGACCTGAAAGAGAATTACGTATTGTGAGGGTGTGCTGGTAATGTCCCCAGTCAGAAGGAACTTCAACTCCCACCTCCGGCAAAACTTTGTCCATGTCCCGGGGGAAGCAGGGGACATGAAGTCCGAGTGGCAAATGTTCTGTCAGCAGACTTTGTCTTCATTCTCATGCTCTTGACTTGGATTCCTACATTTCAGATGAGTATTGAGTCAGTAAGTCAGAGGCACTGGCATGCATACAAACATCAGAAAACTATGATGCAACGAAAAACAACACAATCGAAGTCTGTCGGAGTGGCCGAGCCGTCCAAGCAACTCCATTCAGGTTGCAGCCTCTACGGGTATGCGGGTTGAAATTCTGCCTCTCGTGTGATTAGACTGACAAAAACTGTCTGGTTCCTCTCCTTGGCTTTCCAGTCCAACAGAAATTGGTACAACTAGGGTGTTATCATTGTTGCTGCCCTACACTACCACGAAACAACACAAGGGATATTTATGAGGATGGCTGTTGGATTTATCTCACCCAACATTATAATGAATAGACACAAAAGGAATGAAGACGCTGGTTTCTGTTTCTCATGAGGAGGGCGCATGGGAGATTGTTCAGGTTAAAGCCTCTCAACACGCTCCAAACAATCTCCCCCGTCGCTCCTGCATTGATTTGAAAATAGGAGGGTTTTACAAGACATCATGTTCGAAGCACTAAGACACAACATAAATCATGGGAAACTTCCGGTCGAGGGTCCAAATGGGACACTCGTTATCGGTTCGCCGATTATCACGTTGTTTTGTTAGCCCCTTTCGCAACAGTATCGTTGGGATTTCTCATCTTGTGCCTTTCGCACGGACACAACACAAAACATGGGACCAGACCAACACCTGCCACGTCCCCGATCACGTCCTTGGTCAAGGCGTCCTTCCATCGGATGATGCTGAGTCACCTTCTTGAAGGCGAGACATCTTCCTTTCTAAAAATTGTCCAAAATACTCATGCAAGCTAAGCAAACAAATGATAACTTCTCAAATATATTTAACATTTCCCTCCTGTTTATCATGTATTTGCACAAATTCTCATATCATCTTACAGTCACTTCATTTCGATTTTTAACTGTAGAATCATTTTGATGAAACAAATACATTTACACCCAGAGTAAATTTGTCATACATGAATGTTGTAGTTTAAACATCGTAATCATCTGGATCAGGAAACAAATCAGTTAAATAAAATCATCATTATCTTTATTATCAAACAGTAATGGATACATCAGCTCCATACGGTTCTCCATGGGGGTTCTGGCTGTGGTGATTAATTTACTGATTAAAGCCCGAATGCATGGGATACAACAACATCCACAAAATGTCAGAATGGCTGCAAAAACAGCAATTGATATCAATATTGGTGAAATTAGGGTTTTGTATTTACCAAAAACGTCCATCCAGCTGTCCCACAAGGAGTGTTGATTGAGGGTCCGTAGACCATCGATGGCTCTGGTCCGGCTGCCATCTGAAGCAGTATTGGTTGTTCTCCAAACATACCGCAAACACCTCCCTCTCTTGCGAGGAGCGTGTCGACAGCTATGCGGTTTTGGAACGTCCTTGAGCTGCTCGTGCACAGCTTCCAACCCGCTCGGAGTCCAATTTCCTAATCTCTGTACATTGAAGTGGATATAGTTTATCCCATCAACATTTTTATTCATCGTACACCACCAGCATATGAAAGACTCAAATCCTCCTGCAACTTGGTCAGCCAATTTGTATTGATTAGGAACCCCACGAGGAACACCTATGGCGTTGATGTATATTTTATGTTGGATAATTTTGCCTCTGCCAGGATAAATCTATTTTTTGTCTATGTTCTAGATTGGACAAAAACATTGGTGCCCTTTCCATGAAATCTTGAACAGGCATCGGGTATACTGACACAGGCAATATCAAAGTGATAATAGCGCACAATCCAGATTTATCTTTAGGTCATCTATCAAACAGTCTATCATCTCCGGACCACCACCAGCTGCCGCTCCGTGATACTGGCATGAACTTTGGTCCGACTTTTAAGGTTACTTTACACTGTGTGTCGTTCAGTGGTCCTATTTTATTTTTTTTTCTTTACTAATCATGTTTATACAAGTGAAATTATTCGGTGCTACTAAAATAGAATTTTGTCCCGAAACTCCTGTGACTACAAGGAACCAATCATCAGTAGTTCTGTTGTTAACCATAAAAATGTGTCCGCCTTTCTTTGAAGTTTTTAATGGCATTTCTGGTTTAACACGGTTCCCATAACACAATGCTACTCGGAAGTGGGGATCTTTTCCGCCAGAATATGCCCACAACCTCACCATCAAACACACTGGGTGACTTGATTTGTATTTCAATATTAAATTATGGGCCGTTTTGCTTAGGTTAAACTTCTTTCTATGTTCTTTTGCTGCTTTTAATGACCAATTGGACCAATCCTAACCTGTTTCACCAATGAGGTGTTCCCATCCAAGGCCTATAGATGCATACCAGTCATATCCACATCCCCAATTCCGCCCATTCTCTTGAGCTTCATTGGTGAGAGCCGCATATGGAATTATGATTAAAGCAGTTTGATTTTGGGGGGCACAAAATATTAAACCATGCCCACAGTTCTGTTCATCAGCTGTACTCCTTTTGATACGAGTTAATGATTCGACATTTTTTATTATTGGGTTGGTCATATCGGTCCAGCTGGTAGGTAATTTCCTATCTAAAAAATTGGTTGTATCATTTAGGGTGGGACGTCATGTACCACAAAACAAAATCAACACTATAGTAACCAAAGTTGCTATGTAACAACTCATCGAATCTCGTAACCAACGCGGGTGTGCCATTCTGCTGAGTTCTCACTAAACGGGTCGGTGTCTTTTTTCTTCACTGAGCAGCAAGCGTTTTCAGAATCTCCACATCTGCTCCCGCTCCGTTATCAGACTTTTGCTCACCTTCCCTATTTGAGTACTCAGCTGAAATGACTCTTTTACAGTGTGTTTAATGAACCCACGTGTTTCTTTCTGCTATTTTGTATTGTCCCATTCATTCTTTCCACGAGACCTGCACTCTGAGGGCGGTGAGCACAATGGTTTTTCAAATTAATGTGGAACATGGTTCCTATTTGATTGATTATTTGATTTACAAAATGAGTCCCATTATCGCTGTGAATGGTTTCAGGTATGCCATATTTTGGAATGATGTCTTTACATAGTGCTTTTGCCACCGTCAGAGCATTAGGAGATTTTGTTGGGAATAATTCGATCCATTTAGAAAATGCATCTATGATAACCAAACAGTACTTTTTCCCTTCACTTTGGTTTAATTCAATATTCCTCTCCTGGGCCTCAAATTGCCTTGTGGATTATACCTAGCACAAATCATACATGCTCTACAAATTATTATTATTATTATTATTATTATTTTAATAGGAATTAAAACCATAAGTTGTATAATATTGATTTATCTGTCTTACCATCCCTCCTGTTGAGACATGTGACACAGCATGGCTCAATATAGCAGCCCATTTGAATAGTTTTTTTTTTTTTGCTAATGTAAATTTCATTTTGTAGTTTTGCACTTTGTTTTTTACCAATAATTCCATTCTTGTTGTGGAACCCTCATACTGGCTATCAGTATAGATTGTACCATCTTTATTTATCATTAGTTTGCATGCCTCGGTTAATGCTACTAATTCAGCAGTTTGTTCGGCCAATTCCTGACAATCATGCTGCGTGCCTTCATCAGGTAAGGGTGTTAGCGTGGCTGGATTTAAGGTTGTGCATCGCTCAACAGTCAAATGTGGTTGTGACAGCAAGATGGCCATGCAAGATAAATGTCTTGCAGGTGATAAAAACGCCATATTGGTTTGCAATAGGAGAGCAGACACTGTATGTGGCACTTTAAGAGTTAATGGATGAAATAACACAATCGTGGAACTGCTCTCTACTGCCATCGAAGCTGCCACAACTGCTCTGACACAATGCGGTAATGCACACGTCACGTTGTCCAGTTCAGTTGAAAAATAAGCTATTGGTCTCAGCTTATCACCGTATTGTTGTGTAAGTACGGAGGTCATGTACTAGTTTTTACAATCTACCATCTGAATGAATGGTTTATCATAATTTGGAAGGGCCAGCGCAGTACTGGACACCAAATGTTGTTTAATGTCACAGAAGGCCTTTTCTGCCTCTGTATTCCATTGAACAGGTGATGTCATTTTAAGGTTGGCTTCATACATTAATTTTGACAATGGTGCAACAATTTCTGCATAGTTTGGAATCCATGCTCTACAATAATTTGTCAGACCTAAAAACGACATCGTATGTTTCTTCGTCTGCGGTTTAGGGGCTTTTAAGACGATAGCATTTCTGTCTTCTAATATCGTCCTTCCTCCTACACTTAAATTATGTACCAGATATTTGACTTGTTTTTTACACCATTGCAATTGATTCTTGTTAACTTTATGTCCCTCCTCTGCTAGATGACGCAGTAAGGCCAATGAATCTTCGCATGTCGCGCCCTCCTGGGGGAGTGAATTTAGACATGCTTGTTATTATTACTTGTGAATAAATGGTTGGACTTTCACAGTAACCTTGTGGTAATTTAGTAAATGTATATTTTTCCCCTCAAATTTAAATGCAAACCAAATTTGACTGTTCTTTTCTATTGGTATAGAAAATAAAGCATTTCTTATGTCAATATTTCTTCATCAATTTCAGTGAGGATCATTTGGTCCAATCATACAGGATGCATGTGTCTCCCTTCATCAGCCTGCGTTGTCCAAAACATCGCAATCCTGATTAGACCAGTTGACGCACTGTATTCCAGTTTGTTTCCTATTTGTCGCCAATCATTTGTCTCCTATCCTTGTTTCAGTAATGTTCCCACATGTTTCCATTGTGACCCATAATCTTTGCACAATGAAATACGTGGGACACTTGTATTTTTATGCAGTTCCTTTAATTTGTCCGGTAAAATAATTCCTGCCGCGACTTTTGCTTCATTGTCTGAGTACAGATAATCTTCAGTAATTTCATCAGGTGTCGCATGTCGTAACTTGCTTTCATATCCTGGGTCTGGCCCTGGTGTGTTTTTGTACCACAGAGTTATATGCAGCTCATTATTGTTTATTTTTTATTTTTTATCTTCTATTTGTCTGATAAGCTGCAAGGCTGCAGGCAACAGGGCCTCTCCCACGTTTAACGGTGGTTTGTCTGGAATATCGATTGTGTAATAGAATGTACTCTCTCTGTTTTCGAGTGTCATATAGAGGTTGTCTCTTTTTAATTCATGTTTCCGTTTCACTACAATATTTTAATTTGAAGATGGAATGAGTATAAGTCCTAGTTGGAATAAGCCATCTCTTCCCAACAAATTCACAGGGCACTCCAGGACTTCGAAAATTGGCATTCTACAAGTTCTCCCTTGTGGGTCTCTAATCCACACGGGCTCAAGTTCCATGGCAAAAGTAATTTGCCTATTTGCAGATTTAACCATTGCCTTATGTCCCGATAGTCTGGAACCTGGGATCTTTTCCCTACATGCTTTTGTATCGCAAGGAAATTTCATTTCTTTCCCATTTATTGACAAGGTTATTTCAGGTTTTTTTTTTTTGTGTCCAAACTCAGAATGTCCTGTAAATTGAAATCCACTTCCTCATTCTCTGTAATGTTTAAACAAGAGGATTCGTTGAGTTGGGAATCAGGCTGGCTTAGTCATGCGGTTGTTTGACCGTCTTCTCTGTTATCTTTCTTCGGGCAGTTACGTGCGATGTGGCCTTTATCTCCACAGCACCAACAGATGGTATTATCATAATATTTTCGACCATATCTTACCATCCCACGGCCTCTGCCGCGTCCTCTAAAATTATCTCTCTCTCTGCCTTGATAGTATTTCTTTTTCTCCTCTAGACGCCATGTTTAGCCAAAAAAGTAAGTCGTCAAATCCATCTTTTTCCATTTGTGATATATTATTTTTGTGTCGACCCTCTATTTCGTTTCGAAGTTGAACTAATTTTTGCGAATTTAGCTGGCCAGCGAAACCGTATTTGGTTATCCACGTGTTTAAATGTTTTATTTTGGAAGGGTTTTGAAGTTGTACATATTTCCAATCTTTACACGTCAGGCTTTCTCTTGGATCCATTTTAAAGTTAGTGTTTCCCATTTTTGTGAATTTGGAAGTCAGTGTATTTGCACCTAGAGTTACGTAATACTGACTTTATTCAAAAAAATGATCGGGTGACAATGAATGTCTGAGTTCTGGTAACCCTCAACCTTCTACCCCAAATGGGGCGGAGGATTCTTGCCTCTGCTTCCAAACTCAGTTGTCACTTACAATCCAGTCTCAAACATCCATACTTTTACACACACACACGATATTAATAACGTTTTAACAAACACACGAAAACATGGAAACACGGAAACACAAAAACACGGAACTTAAGTACGTACAGGACTCCGTCGTCCTTTTTTTTTTTTATTTATTTTTTATTTTTTCATTAAACACGGAATTTTTTACGTACAGGACTCCGTCGTCCTCGCGGAATTTGTCGGACTCCGCCGTCCTTCATTTACTTGCCAGTGACTAGTATTACACAAGGTTTATTCTGCCGCAGACTTCTTTGTCGCGCAATACGCTCCTTTTTCCGAAAATTAAAAAAAAAAAAATTAACTCACCAGTCGTCTTCAATCCTGTGGCTTGTCGTCAACCTTCAGATCCCAGTTGAGGAGAACGAAGACCAGTCCCGGAAAGGGTCTCAATTGCCGTGGCCACGGTCTCTTAACTGGGTGTCGGCTCCACAACTGGAATCCTCGGGTGTGTTGACATCTTGCTCGAAGGACCAATTAAATGTTGGATTTATCTTACCCAACATTATAATAAATAATATAATAATATAATAATATATAATATATATAATATAATAAATAGACACAAAAGGAATGAAGACGCTGGTTTCTTTTTCTCATGTCAACCGTCGAGACCTTCAAGTTCCTGGGAATTACAATCTCTCAGGACCTGAAGTGGGCGAACAACATCAACTCCGTCCTCAAAAAGGCCCAGCAGAGGATGTACTTCCTGCGGCTTCTGAGAAAGCACGGCCTGCCACCGGAGCTGCTGAGACAGTTCTACACAGCGGTCATCGAATCGGTCCTGTGTTCTTCCATCACAGTCTGGTTTGGTGCTGCTACAAAAAATAACAAACTCCGACTGCAACGAACAATCAAAACTGCTGAAAGGATTGTCGGTACCCCCCTACCCACCATTGAGGACTTGCACGCTGCCAGAACTAAGACAAGGGCGTGCAAAATCCTCTCGGACCGTCTGCACCCCGGTCACCAGCTCTTCCAGCTCCTTCCCTCAGGTAGGCGCTACCGATCAACGCAAACTAGAACTAGTAGACATTCCAACAGCTTCTTCCCTCTTGCGATCAACTTCTTAAACACCTAACCTATAATTCCATTACAACAAGCTGGCAATTTTTTGACTTGAGTTCGTTGTCACATTTCTGTGGGGCCAATTATGTATTACTCGTGCACTCACTGTAGTTGTCTCGCCATGCTGCACTATTTGCATATACTGGCCACTCATGCCAGAGTAGCATCTGCTCCATTTGCACACTGATTGAGGAGTATCTGTAACATTTGCACAACCGACATTGTCCCAGATGATTGCACTACTCGTCACTTTAAACCGCATCCACTCCTTGAAGTCTCAGCGCCCTTTGCACAATGGTCATTGCACCGGACTATTGCAATATTAGTCGTTCGAACTGCTCTAAGTGCTAGAGGACTCTGCATCGTTTTGCACAATTGTTTTTTGTCAATGTCTTTATGTCCCCAAAGTGTTCTGTAAATTGACTGTTTGTTGTACTAGAGCGGCTCCAACTACCGGAGACAAATTCCTTGTGTGTTTTGGACATACTTGGCAAATAAAGATGATTCTGATTCTGATGAGGAGGGCGTATGGGAGATTGTTCAGATTACAGCCTCTCATCACGCTCGAAACAATCTCTCCCGTCGCTCCTGCATTGATTTGAAAATAGGGAGGTTTCTAAGTTTACAAGACATAATGTACTCAGCTACAAGACACAACACACTAAGGGGAGGGTTTCAAGGTGAAGACATGGCACCAACACCTGCCACGTCCCGACCACGTCCTTGGTCAAGGCGCCCTTCTCTCTGATGATTCCTGCTGAGTCATCTTCTTGAAGGCGAGACATCTTTCTTTCTAAAAAATGTCCATAATACGTCCCCGTTTATCATGTATTTACACAAATTCTCATATCATTTTACAGTCACTTCATTTCGATTTTTAACTGTAGAATCATTTTTATGAAACAAACACATTTACACTCAGAGTAAACTTGTCATACATGAATATTGTAGTTTAAACATCGGAATCACCTGGATCAGGAAACAAATCAGGTAAAACAACATCATCATCATCATCATCGTCATCATTATCAACATCCAATAAAGGATACATCTGCTCCATACGGTTCCTCCATGGGGGTTAATTGCTGTGGTGATTAATCTACTGATTAAAGCCCAAATGCATGGGATACAACAACATCCACACAATGTCAGAATGAATTTCCTAATCTCTGTACATTGAAGTGGATATAGTTTATCCTATCAACATTTTTATTCATCGTACACCACCAGCATATGAAAGACTCAAATCCTCCTGCAACTTGGTCAGCTAATTTGTATTGATTAGGAACCCCACGAGGAACACCGATGGCGTCGATGTATGTTTTATGTTGGATAATTTTGCCTCTGCCAGGATAAATCTCTTTTTTGTCTATGTTCTAGATTGGACAACAACATTGGTGCTTTTTCCATTAAATATTGAACAGGCATAGGGTATACAGTGGTCCTAATTTCTTTCCTTTACTTATCATGTTTATACAAGTAAAATTACTCGGTGCTACTAAAGTAGAAAACATTGGTTTGTGTTTGTCTGCTTTTGTTACGGGATATATAGGATCCCATGATTTAGACCTCTCAGTTGGTATCATTCAGGGCGGGACGTCCCATATACCACATAAACAAAACCAACACCATAGTAGCCAAAGTTGCTACGTAACAACCTATCGAATCTCATAACCAACACGGGTGTGCCTTTCTGCTAAGTTCTCACAAAACGGGTTGGTGTCTTTTTTCTTCATTGACCAGCAAGCGTTTTCAGAATCTACACATCTGCTCCCGCTCCGTTATCAGACTTTTGCTCACCTTCCCTGTTTGATTTTGTAGTTTTGCACTTTGTTTTTTACCAATAATTCCGTTCTTGACGTGGAACCCTCATACTGGCTATCAGTATAGATTGTAACATCTTTATTTTTCATTAGTTTGCATGCCTCGGTTAATGCTACTAATTCAGCAGCCAATTCCTGACAATCATGGTGCGTGCCTTCATCAGGTTAGGGTGTTAGTGTGGCTGGATTTAAGGTTGTGCATCGCTCAACAGTCAGATGTGGTTGTGACAGCAAGATGGCCATGCAAGATAAATGTCTTGCAGGTGATAAAAACGCCATATTCGTTTGCAATAGGAGAGCTGTATGTGGGAACTGCTCTCCTCTGCCATCAAGGCTGCCACAACTGCTCTGACACAATGCGGTAATGCACACGTCACACTGTCCAATTTAGTCGAAACATAAGCTATTGGTCTCAGCTTATCACCGTATTGTTGTGTTAGTACGGAGGTCATGTAATAGCTTTTACAATCTACCATTTGAATAAATGGTTTGTCATAATTTGGAAGGGCCAGCGCCGTACTGGACACCAAATGTTGTTTAATGTCACAGAAGGCCTTTTCTGCCTCTGTATTCCACCGAACAGGTGATGTCATTTTAAGGTTGTCTTCAAACATTAATTTTGACGATGGTGCAACAATTTCTGCATAGTTTGGAATCCATGCTCTACAATAATTTGTCAGACCTAAAAATGATTATTATATATTTCTTCGTCTGTGGTTTAGGTCTGACAAATTATTGCAGAGCATGGATTCCAAATTTCAAAAGAAAAAAAAAAGGAATTAGAATTAGATGAGTTCTCGATAGCAGAGGTCTTTTGTCGAACCCAAACACACAGAAATTATACAAGTAGTGAATTTTTATAGAAGATTTCATGAGCTCTACCAGGGGAATCTACAAGTAAACAAGGCAGGAAAAAGCAAACGAAGGACAAACATTGGTAGGAAGAGGCTGAGCTTGTGATGTGAGGGTGGAATGAGCGTGTATTGACAATGCATATAGCTGGGGGTTCCTGTTCTTGTTCATCTAAACACAAATATGCACTCATCTGTACTTCCAGTCGCCCACAAAATGGAATTACTTTGCATGCAACAGAATTTACGCAGGCTGGTCGATTTCCTGGATGTTTGGCCGGTCTGGTCTGCACGGCGAACAGGTGGATTTGGCGGAAAAGTAAGGGGGGAAAAAGGAGAGCGGGGAAAAAAAAATTTCCCAGGCAGGGCGGCCGGAGCCCGTATGTCGCTATTCGCAAGACGTTCGGAGCGGACGTGCGCTGCCCGCTTCCTTCCCGACGGAGTTTGCCTGGGCACCCGAAAGGTGTGTGCAGTGCTCGGAGCACTGGCAGGATGCCCTGCGGCGGGGAGGGGTCCGATGTGTCCTCGCCACCTCATGGTGCGAGGTAGGGCTTCCTGGCTAAGCCAGTCTTCGGCAAGTTGGTCGAACGAGAGCCAGCAAACAGCGGGTTCCTCACCTTCTTGGTGATCAAGCCGGTGTCCCCCCCAAAAAAGTCTTTGTTGATGAGACACTTCAGGCTGGCTGGGAGTGAAAGTTAATTGACTTAGCGTCCGAGTGAGAAACCAGTGTCCGTATCGCAGCTTTGATGAGCTACTTGGGACTGGCTGGTAATTCATTTAGCGTCCGTGTGCGAAGTTAAATCTAGCATCTCCGTGCCCGTCTGTCTCGGGGGAGCGGAGACAGCGATGTAGCTCAGTCCGGGGTTTGGGGGTCAGTGCCTTCGGGCGAGAGCATGTCCATTACATTGGTCTCCATTATACACATTGGCCTCCATTACATTTTGGCAACACACAACAACTACATGTAACGAGCTCGAGACGGTAACTCAATATAAAATTGCAGCTTGCGGTCATTTGCGGTGATCTTCTAAACTGCAAACTCCTTTCAGCTGGGAAGTAAAATGTAAATTTTTTGCGTGAAGGCTACCAAATACTTCTTAAACCTGTTGGTTTTCAACTTTCAGTTCTGCTATTTTTCAATGCAAAGATCATGGCAGTTAATGTCGGCATTTTTTTCTTTCGTAAAAATTCAAGGACAGTATCAGAATGTTTCCTTTAAACACTTAAAATGTCAAACATGAACTTAAATAATGACCTGGTACTGGGGGAATGTTCACACAGTTTGACATGTCAAGAGGTGCTGAAGCTGCATCGGCTCTCTTCTTCTGCGTCCCCCTCTGCTCCTGTCTTTTGTATCTTGCATACTGCAGACTGTTTTCTGTTTAGCATTGTAATGACTTTGACCCAGTTGCCAAAACCTCCCGAACAACTTTTGCAATTAAACATTGACATTTTCAATGAAAGCTTCTTGACCCCTGCGATTCTCACCAGCACACTTGTGTTTCTTAGGACAGAATCATTGGCCACAAACTGAACAGGCAAAAGTTTTCTCTCCAATTGTGTTTTGTCATTCGTCGTTTGCTATTACAAACAAAGGTTTTCCCACACTGAAAACAATTCCATTGTTTGTTGTCAGTGTGACATGTCAGATCACCTTCTGACTGTTTATCATCATCATCATCAGTGTGAGGAGAGTGTGACGTCACGTCGCCACGATCTGATAGTGGAGCTACGAGGCCGTCTGCTTGTGATCTTCCGCAATGCCCGCTTTGCAGTTTTTTTCACTTCCGCCTGATCTCTTGGGCCAGTTTTTGCTTGAAGTTGCGAGCATTTTGTTTTTGGAGGGTTTCCAAGAGATAAAAACATTTCAATACTTTTTAATGGGGAAAATGGATTTGATGTACAAGTAAATGGAGTCACCCTCACTGTTTTAAGCAGTGTACTTTATTCAGGATCACATATACACGTTACAGTTTAGCACCAAAAGTCTTTTTTTTTTTTTTTTAAACAGTGTATTTCAATCAATCGTTCACTTATTTGATATTGACATCACTAAAACATTGGACAAAATGCATGCATGCTCAAGAAAATGAAACTGGCACTCATTTCCAATAATATCAATACATTTTGGAGCAATTGGTAAATAACTAATTCCCTTTCGAACACCCCTTTTTCATCAACACAATAGAAAATTGAAAAGCACTGGCATCGCTGGTGTGGGAAAAGGAATGTACCATACTATGAAGTGGCAGTCATTGGTCATATTTGTATATCGCAGCTGTCAGGTGGAATCCCCTCACCTTCAAAATGACAACTTTTCAGGAAATTGCTTGAGTTTCCAAACACCGCCTTGTTCAAGCTGGTATTACGTTGTATATCTTCCATTGCTGTCATATATCATTGCATCACATGAACAACAGCTCGTACCCCGAAATGATGTTCAATCACGACTTTAATGTGCTTGACAAATTTAAAAATTTGGGATGGATGAGAACGACATCATTAAAATGACGCAAACACGCCGGGCGAGCACCACATCCTTGCAAGCCTCATGCATGAACCCAAGAAACGTGGCTTCATGTCCCACAACTGTCAACAATCATCGCCAAAATATATGCAGACATTTCTTCTCATGACAGCTTCAAACTATCATAAATAATAATATTATAATGATCAGCCCAATATTTGAGCTTTTATGGATCCGATAATATCAAATGAGATCAGCCGCAGTTTCGGGACACGAGACCTTCGTTACGGGTCGTCCGACATCATGACAGTCCACATCTGTCACACAATGCCATCTGCAGAAACTAATTTGTGATCTATACATATATTGGATCGATACATACATACATACATACAGTGGGTACGGAAAGTGTTCAGACCCCCTTCAATGATTCCACTGATGACCACTGGGCGGCTGCTGCCGTGCAAGGCGCTGCCAGGCTCACTGGGAGCAAATTAGGGTTCGGTGTCTTGCCCAAGGACACTCATCATGGCGAGACAACTACAGTGAGTGCACGGGTAATACATAATTGGCCCCACAGAAATGTGACAACGAACTCAAGTCAAAAAATTGCCAGCTTGTTGTAATGGAATTGTAGGTTAGGTGTTTAAGAAGTTGATCGCAAGAGGGAAGAAGCTGTTGGAATGTCTACTAGTTCTAGTTTGCGTTGATCGGTAGCGCCTACCTGAGGGAAGGAGCTGGAAGAGCCGGTGACCGGGGTGCAGACGGATTTTGCACGCCCTTGTCTTAGTTCTGACAGCGTGCAAGTCCTCAATGGTGGGTAGGGGGGTACCGACAATCCTTTCAGCAGTTTTGATTGTCCGTTGCAGTCGGAGTTTGTCCTTTTTTGTAGCAGCACCAAACCAGACTGTGATGGAAGAACACAGGACCGATTCGATGACCGCTGTGTAGAACTGTCTCAGCAGCTCCGGTGGCAGGCCGTGCTTTCTCAGAAGCCGCAGGAAGTACATCCTCTGCTGGGCCTTTTTGAGGACGGAGTTGATGTTGGTCGCCCACTTCAGGTCCTGAGAGATTGTAATTCCCAGGAACTCGAAGGTCTCGACGGTTGACACAAGGCAGCTGGACAACGTGAGGGGCAGCTGTGGCGAAGGATGCCTCCTGAAGTCCACGATCATCTCTACCGTCTTGAGCGTGTTCAGCTCCAGGTTGTGTTGGCCGCACCGCAGCTCCGGCCACTCCGCTTCCTGTCGATATGCAGACTCGTCACCGTCCTTGATGAGGCCGATGACAGTGGTGTCATCTGCAAACTTCAGGAGCTTGACAGTCGGGTTCGCTGAGGTGCAGTCGTTCGTGTAGAGAGAGAAGAGCAGCGGAGAGAGGACGCAACCTTGGGGCGCCCCAGTGCTGATGCTGCGTGCGGATGAGGTGGCCTCCCCCAGCCTGACCTGCTGTGTCCTGCCCGTCAGAAAGCTGTAAATCCACTGGCAGATGGCAGGTGAGACGCTGAGCTGGAGAAGCTTGGTTGAAAGGAGTTCAGGGATGATGGTGTTGAACGCTGAGCTGAAGTCCACGAACAGGATCCTCGCGTAGGTCCCTGCACTGTCGAGGCGTTCTAGGATGAAGAGCAGTCCCATGTTGACTGCATCATCCGCAGACCTGTTCGCTTGGTAGGCAAACTGCAGGGGGTCCAGCAGGGGACCTGTGACACTCTTGAGGTGGTCCAGCACGAGACGTTCAAAGGACTTCATGACCACAGATGTCAAAGCGACAGGCCTGTAGTCATTCAGACCAGAGATTGCAGGTTTCTTGGGGACTGTAATGATGGTGGAGAGTTTGAAACAGGATGGTACTTCGCACAGTTCCTGAGATCTATTGAAGATCTGAGTGAAGACTGGAGCGAGCTGGTCTGTGCAGACTTTGAGGCAGGATGGGGACACATGGTCCGGGCCTGCCGCTTTGTTAATCTTCTGTTGTCTGAAGATGCGTCTCACATCCTGTTCATGGATGGTTAACGCAGAAGTCAGAGGTGTGGTTGTGGTCGCGGGTGCGGCCGGGTGGGTGTGTGGAGTGAAACTGTCCTTTTCAAATCTGCAATAGAAGGTATTCAAGTCGTTGGCTAGTGTGCTATTGTTCTCAGCTTGGGGGGATCGTCGCTTGTAATTAGTCAGCGATTGGAATGCACGGCAGACTGATTTAGAGTCGTTCGTGATAAACTGTTTTTCCAACTTTGCTGCATAGATCCTCTTTGCAATGTTAATTTCTTTCGTCAGCTGGTTTCTAGCTCGATTATACAGGGCCCTGTCCCCGCTCTGATATGCGTCTTCCTTAGCTTGGCGAAGCTGCTTAAGTTTAGCAGTGAACCACGGCTTGTTGTTGTTGAATGTCCGAAATGATTTTGTTGGTACACAAACCTCTTCACAGAAACTGATATAGGATGTGACAGTGTCCGTATATTCATCCAGGCTGCCAGCTGAATTTTCAAAGACACTCCAGTCTGTGCAGTCTAAACAGCTTTGAAGTTCCATCTTGGCTTCATCGGTCCACTTTTTGACTGTTTTCACTGTAGGCTTCGCACATTTAAGTTCTTGCTTGTACGTCGGTATTAAGTGAATTAAGCAGTGATCGGACGAGCCCAGGGCTGCACGAGGTATAGCACGGTATGCGTTTTTTACCGTAGTGTAGCAGTGGTCTAAAGTATTATTTTCCCTGGTAGGACAGTCGATGTGCTGCTTGTATTTAGGGAGTTCGTGGTTGAATTTAGCTTTGTTAAAGTCCCCGAGAATAATGAGGGGTGAGTCAGGGTGTTTTTTTTTCAATTTCGTTGACTTGTTCGGCGAGCGTTAGCAATGCGGCGTTCGTGTTAGCTTGCGGTGTAATATAGACTCCAGCCAGTACAAACGATGCAAACTCACGTGGCGAGTAAAATGGTTTACAGTTCAGAAACAGCGACTCCAAATGCGGGCTGCAGTGTGTGCTGAGCACCGTGACGTCCGTACACCATTTTTCGTTTATATGGAGGCATATCCCGCCGCCCTTCGTTTTTCCCGGTGATTCCATGTCGCGGTCCGCTCGATGAATGTTGAAGCCGGGAAGCGTGACGGCGCCATCGGGTACGGCGTCGCAAAGCCAGGTCTCCGTGAAGCGCATGGCCGCGGAACGTCCGAAGTCTTTACTGGTCTTTAACAGAAGATGAAGCTCGTCCATTTTGTTGGGTAGGGAGCGTACATTCGCGAGGTGGATCGACGGGAACGCCAATCTGTGTCCTCTCTTGCGGAGTTTCACCTGAATGCCGGCTCGTTTTCCTCTGTGGCGCCGCTTCCGCCTCCGTGCGCCGAAAACCGCGGACGCCGCTCCGGTGAGTAACTCTGGGAAACAACTGAGCGGATTTTCGAAAGTTGGTGACAGAAAGTCCGGAGTAGCCTCTTTGATGGTTAGCAGGTCTCCCCTTGTGTAAGTGAGTCGTGTAAGGTCTTCAAAGACGGACGAAAAACACAAAAACAAAGACAATACTAGAGAGCGCGTTACCGAGGCGGCCACACTGGTAGGCGCCATCTTGGCATATCAGGGGGATTCTGCCAGACGTTCCCAGCAGACCCTCACAATACGTTTGGGCCTGCCACGTCGGACCGGCATCTTCCCCCACCATCGGAGTCAACTCACCACCAGGTGGTGATCAGTTGACAGCTCCGCCCCTCTCTTCACCCGAGTGTCCAAGACATGGTGCTCGTTGTGGGCAATCCGTGATGAGCACAGAAGTCCAATAACAGAACACCGCTCGGGTTCTGATTGGGGGGGGCCGTTCCTCCCAATCACGCCCTTCCAGGTCTCACTGTCATTGCCCACGTGAGCATTGAAGTCCCCCAGCAGAACGATGGAGTCCCCACCGGGAGCGCTCTCCAGCACCCCCTCCAAGGACTCCAAAAAGTGTGGGTACTCTGAACTGCTGTTTGGTGCACAGGCACAAACAACACCCAAAGGCGGAGGGAGGCTACCCTCTCGTCCGCAGAGGTGAACCCCAACGTACAGGCGCCCAGCCAGGGGGCAATAAGTATACCCACAGCTGCTCGGCACCTCTCACCGTTGGTAACTCCAGAGTGGAAGAGAGTCCAACCCCTCTCGAGAGGACTGGTACCAGAGCTCAAGCCATGTGTGGAGGCGAGCCCGACTATATCTCGTCAGAACTTCTCGACCTCGCAAACCAGCTTGGGCTCCTTCCCTGCCAGAGAGGTGACATTCCAGTTTCTGTAGCAGAGCCAGTTTCTGTAGCCGGGGATGAGATCGCCAAGGTCCCTGCCTTCAGCCACTGCCCAGCTCACACTGCACCCGACCGCAATGGCCCCTCCAACAAGTGGTGAGCCCATGGGAAGGGGGAACCCCGTTACCCTTTCGGGCTCTGCCCGGCCAGGTCCCATGGGTGCAAGCCCGGCCACCAGGCGCTCGCCTTCGAGCCCCACCTCCAGGCATGGCTCCAGAGGTGACCCGCGTCCGGGCAAGGGAAAACGTCTTCCTGAATTGTTTGTCATCATAGAGGTTTTTGGAGCTGTGCTTTGTCTGGCCCCTCACCTAGGACCTGTTTGCATAAAGCCCCAGACAAATTAGCTCCTAGGATCATTGGGACACACAAACCCCTCCACCACGATCAGGGGACAGTTCAAGGAGGGGCCAAATCTGATGTGGCATTTCAAAATAAAAGTCTCCTGAAATATTCATATTTCACTGCCACTGATTTAAAACATCCATCCATCCATTTTGTGAGCCGCTTCTCCTCACTAGGGTCGCAGGCGTGCTGGAGTTTATCCCAGCTATCATCGGGCAGGAGGCGGGGTACGCCCTGAACCGGTTGCCAGCCAATCGCAGCGCACATACAAACAAACAACCATTCATACTCCCATTCATACAATGGGCAATTTAGAGTCTTCAATTAACCTGCCATGCATGTTTTTAGGATGTGGGAGGAAACCGGAGTGCCTGGAGAAAACCCACGCAGCCACGGGGAGAACATGCAAACTCCACACAGGCGGGGTCGGGGATTGAACCCTGCTCCTCAGAACTGTGAGGCAGATGCTCCAAGCAGTCGTACACCGTGCCGCCTAATTGAAAACATTCATTAAAAAAAATGTCAATACTCCTTCTTTTAAGAAATAATTAGAAATAATCCTGTTCGTATCGCAACACCTTTTACCCTTCATACATGTAGGAGACAAGTACAGGAAGCTACTACATTACTGCAATTACCATTTGATGTAATATTTCTGCAATCTGTAAAAAACCCAGATTGTTTTATCATTAAATATGATTTTTTGGGGTATCAACATTAATGCTTTAACCACTGAAGTAATTTCTCATGCCAGTCTGACACTGGAAGGAAGACAGTATATTTTAAATAGTTACAAGAAAGATGGTTTTCTATTTTTTTTTTTTAAATCTTGATCTTTAGTGGAGACCTGGTGTGGTGTAGTGTCCCCCAGAACTGGACTGGTGTTGTGATAACTCACAGATTTTAAAAAAAATAATTTTTTTAATCCGTGATCATGACAGTGAAATATACCAATTTCAGGAGACTTTTATTTTGAAATGCCACATCAGATTTGGATGGGACCTCTATTGTTGGAGACCTGGGGTGGTGTAGTGTCCCCCAGAACTGGATCAGTGTTGCGATATCTCATTCAAAAGATTGAACAGATTTTTTCAGTCAGGGGTAATGACAGCAAAATATGCAGTTTTCAGAGACTTTTATTTTGAAATACAATATCATATCTTCATCAAACCTCTTTTCGTGGAGTCCTTGGTGGTCTGTCACACAGATCTGGACTTGTCTTGCGATACCAATGGGATTATGTTGGGGTGGCTTTGGCTCTGGAGGTAGAACAGGTTCGAATCCCTGCTACGACTGTCCGCACGTCGAAGTGTCCTTGGGCAAGACGCTGAACCCTAATTGGCTCCCAGTGGGCCTGGCAGCAGTCGCCCATTGGTTTAGGCATGTGTGTGTGAATGTGAGGCTTTGGGCACTGTGATGATGTAGATAAAGCGCGATATAAGTGCAGTCCATTTCCATTTATTTTTCCTAAGATATCAAATAAAGTATATTTTTTAATGTATGGATGTAATCTATTTCAAGATTCAAATGAACTTTGCTGGTTGCATTCCTTAACCGAAGACTACTTACGTCCGTATTATTGGGAAGCTTTTATTTTGAAGGTGGCTTCGCCGCGAGTTGGCGACCTATTACCGTAATGCCGAGTATGAACAAAATTAGGGGCGGCTGGCTTGACTGCTACTTTACGAGTGGAGGCTGCTTGACCGCAGTATGTGATTTCAGTACCTCAGACAAAGAAAGCTGATCATCTAGTTGTTGTTTTTATCTCATTTAATTGTTAGTATTAATATTCCGGTCCACGTCCTAACTCGTAGGTGACGGAAAGAAGAACACTTTACGCTCAGGCTTTTTCTCTGCTTAGCGAAATGTTGATCCCAAACGTGTCTCTTTGTTAGCATGCTAAGCTAAGCTAAGCTCAACGAAGCTCGGCCGAATGGCTTCAACGTGCACGAGACGACGCCAACCGGACACGAAGATCGCACGAATGATGTTTTAGTCCTGTGAGGTATTGATAGAGTTCCCGTGACGAGGATTCAGCACGTTCGGTGCGAATTCAGGAAAATGTGCAGCACGTGGAAGCGCGTGCGGTCCCCGAAAAAAGGTCGAGGTGCAGCGGCCCGTCCGTTGTACGGCAAGTCCACTTGGACAAACTTCGCGTCACGAACGCGCGATGCGACTTTATCACAAAGAAAACCAAACGAGTATCTCGCGTGAGGACTGGGTTCGATAACCGACCGAAGGTTAAATAAACTACTTACTTCTAGCTTCCTAAATTGTACTAACATTGAATTTTAAGCATGATAACGTTTGTGCATACCGCTTCTCCTGTTCAGGGTCTCTGGATCCTATCCGAAAGTCGAACATCACCACGACGGAAACTGTTGCTCTCGTGCTGTCTGTTAACAGACATTTGAACTGCGGTCAACCAGCCTCCACTCTGAAAGACTGCGGTCAAGCCAGCCGCCCCGAAATTTGTTCATACTTGGCAAAAGGTCGCCAACTCGCGGCGAAGCCACCTTCAAAATAAAAGCCTCCCAATAATACGGACGTCAGTACTCTTTGGTGAAGGAATGCAACCAGCAAATTTGCATCTTGAGATACATTAAAAAATTTACTTTATTTAATATCTTGGGAAAATTTTATGGTAATGGACTGCACTTATATCGCGCTTTATCTACATCATCACAGTGCCCAAAGCCTCACATTCACACACACATTCCTAAACCAATGGGCGACTGCTGCCAGGCCCACTGGGAGCCAATTAGGGTTCAGCGTCTTGCCCAAGGACACTTTGACGTGCGGACAGTCGTAGCAGGGATTCGAACCTGTTCTACCTCCAGAGCCAAAGCCACCCCAACATAATCCCATTGGTATCGCAAGACAAGTCCAGATCTGTGTGACAGACCACCAAGGACTCCACGAAAAGAGGTTTGATGAAGATATGATATTGTATTTCAAAATAAAAGTCTCTGAAAACTGCATATTTTGCTGTCATTACCCCTGACTGAAAAAATCTGTTCAATCTTTTGAATGAGTTTTCACACCACCAGTCCAGTTCTGGGGAAACCCTACACCTCTCTAGGTCTCCAACAAAAGTGGTCCCACCCAAATCTGATGTTGCATTTCAAAATAAAAGACCCCTGAAATTGGTATATTTCACGATCACTACCACTGATTTAAATAAATCATTAAAAAAAAGCTACGAGGTATTGCAAAACCAGTCCAGTTCTGGGGACACGACACCACCCCAGGTATCCAACAAAAGTGGTCCCACCCAAATCTGATGTCCATGCATCCATCCTTTTTCCACCGCTAATCCGAGGTCGGGTCGCGGGAGCAGTAGCTTTCGCAGGGACGCCCAGACTTCCCTCTCCCCAGCCACTTCATCCAGCTGTTCCAGGGGGATCCCGAGGTGTTCCCAGGCCAGTCGAGAGATGTCGTCTCTCCACCTTGTCCTTGGTCGTCCCCGGGGTCTCCTTCCGGTGGGACGTTCCTGGAACACCTCACCGGGGAGGCGTACGGGAGGCATCAGAATCAGATGCCCCAGCCACCTCATCTGGCTTCTCTCAATGCGGAGGAGCAGCGACTCTCCTCTGAGATCCTCCCGGATGACCGAGCTTCTCACCCTATCTCGAAGGGAGAGCCCCGACACTCTGCGGAGGAAACTTATTTCGGCCGCTCGTATCCGGGATCTCGTTCTTTCGGTCACGACCCACAGCTCGTGGCCATAGGTGAGGGTAGGAACGAAGATCGACCGGTAAATCGAGCGCTTCGCCTTTCGGCTTAGCTCCTTCTTTACCACAACGGAACGATACAAAGTCCCCATCACTGCAGACGCCGAACCGATCCGCCTGTTGATCTCCCGTTCCATTCTTCCTTCACTCGTGAACAAGACCCCAAGATACTTGAACTCCTCCACTTGGGGCAGGATCTCATCCCCGACCTGGAGAGGGCACGCCACCCTTTTCCGACTGAGGACCATGTTCTTAGATTTAGAGGTGCTGATTCTCATCCCAGCAGTTTCACACTCGGTTGCGAACTGCTCGAATGAGAGTTGGAGATCACGGCTTGATGAAGCCAACAGAACCACATCATCTGCAAAAAGCAGAGATGCAATACTGAGGCCACCATAACGGACCCCCTCTATGCCTCGGCTGTGCCTAGAAATTCTGTCCATAAAAGTTATGAACAGAATCGGTGACAAAGAGCAGTGGAGTCCAACCCTCACCGGAAACGAGTCCGACTTACTGCCGGAAATGCGGAACAAACTCTCACACCGGTCGTACAAGGACCGAACAGCCCGTATCAGTTTCAGTATCAATATCAGTACCATACTCCCGAAGCACCCCCCAAGGTACACTGTCGAACATCTTTTCCAGGTACACAAAACACATGTAGACTGGTTGGGCAAACTCCCATCCACCCTCGAGGACCCTCCCGATGATACAGAACTGGTCCACCGTTCCCCTGCCAGGACGAAAACCACACTGCTCCTCCTGAATCTGAGATTCGACTTCACGACGAACCCTCCTCTCCATCACCCCCGAATAGACCTTACCAGGGAGGCTGAGGAGTGTGATCCCCCCCCCACACCCTCCGGTCCCCCTTCTTAAAAAGGGGGACCACCACCCCAGTCTCTCAATCCAGAGGCACTGTTCCCGATGTCCGAGCGATGTTGCAGAGGCGTGTCAACCAGGACAGCCCCACAACATCCAGAGCCTTTAGGAACTCCGGGCGAATCTCATCCACCCCTGGGGCCTTGCCACCGATGACCTTTTTCACCACCTCGGTGACCTCAAAAGGGTGTCCACACGTGCACTTGGGACCAGGACACCCTAGGTCGCAGTTCGATGATCGACTTTGTGGACGTGTCATCGGACTTGCGGCCGCATGTCTTGGACACTCGGGTGAAGAGAGGGGCGGAGCTGTCAACTGATCACCACCTGGTGGTGAGTTGGCTCCGATGGTGGGGGAAGATGCCGGTCCGACGTGGCAGGCCCAAACGTATTGCGAGGGTCTGCTGGGAACGTCTGGCAAAATCCCCTGTCAGAAGGAGTTTCAACTCCGACAGAACTTTGCTCATGTTCCGGGGGAAGCGGGGGACATCGAGTCCGAGTGGACCGTGTTCCGCGCCTCCATTGCTGAGGCGGCCGACCGGAGCTGTGGCCGTAAGGTGGTCGGTGCCTGTCGTGGCGGCAATCCCCGAACCCGTTGGTGGACACCAAATGGTGAGGGATGCCGTCAAGCTGAAGAAGGAGTCCCATCGGGCCTTTTTGGCATGTGGGACTCCTGAGACAGCTGATTGGTACCAGCTGGCCAAGCTGAATGCAGCTTTGGTGGTCGCTGAAGCAAAAACCCGGGTAGGGGAGGAGTTCGGTGAGGCCATGGAGAAAGTCTTCCGGATGGCTTCGAGGAAATTCTGGTCCACCATCCGGCGTCTCAAGAGGGGGAAGCAGTGCACCATCAACACTGTGTATAGTGGGGATGGGGCGCTGCTGACCTCGACTCGGGACGTTGTGAGCCGATGGGGAGAACACGTTGAAGACCTCCTCAATTCCACTGACACGCCTTCCCTTGAGGCAGCAGAGTCTGGGGTCTCTGAGGCGGGCTCTCCTATGTCTGAGGTTGATGTCACCGAGGTGGTTAAAAAGCTCCTCGGTGGCAAGGTGGATGAGATTCGCCCAGAGTTGCGAAAGGCTCTGGATGTTGTGGGGCTGTCCTGGTTGACACGCCTCTGCAACATCGCATGGACATCGGGGACAGTACCTCTGGATTGACAGACTGGGGTCGTGGTCCCCCTCTATTCAGGGGGGCTGCAGAGGAGTGTCCTTCGGGAAGTCGAAGTCGTGGACTTGGAGAAGGCGTTCGACCGTGTCCCTCGGGGAGTCCTGTGGGGGGTGCTTCGGGAGTATGAGGTCCCGAACCCCCTGATACGGGCTGCTTGGTCCCTGTACGACCGGAATCAAGAGTTTGGTCCGCATATCTGGCAGTAAGTCGGACTCGTTTCCGGTGAGGGTCTGACTCCACCAAAGCTGCCCTTTGTCACCGATTCTGTTTTATGGACAGAATTTCAAGGCGCAGCCGAGGAATAGATGGCATTCGGTTTGCTGCCCTCAATATTGCATCTCTGCTTTTTGCAGATGATGTGGTTCTGTTGGCTTCATCAAGCCGTGACCTCCAACTCTCACTGGAGCAGTTCGCAGCTGAGAATTGTTGGATTGTTCTATTTGTACTCATGAAGCTATGTTCCTTTCTTTAACAATTAAGTTCAATTTCCAAAACATCCAAGACCAGAGAGAGGGGTGCCCACATCTTCGGATGACTCCCTTTTCTTCTTTATAACACCCAAGGTAGATTACTGAAGAATGATGTTCTTAGGATGACTCCTTTTCTGATCACACCCAAGGCCAGAGGTACCTTCTGCGAAACATATATCAAAACCTTCTCCTGAACAGTCATAACGAAACCTTCCGACGTGTATAAAAGGAGTTAGCTCAAATAAACAAAGTGTGTCATTCACTGAACCTGCACTCTGGTGGGCAGTTGATTGAATGCACCCTGAGACTCAACACGTTGGTGTCTTGTTTTTTCCTCTCTCTTTGGACAAAGAAAACGAACACGCAAGGACGATTGAAGGTTCCATGATCTATTGAACATTGACATTATGTTACGTCCTTAACAGTATGAAGCGGCCGGGATGAGAATCAGCACCTCCAAATCTGGGACCACGGTCCTCAGTCGGAAAAGGGTGGCGCGGCCTCTCCGGGTCGGGGATGAGATCCTGCCCCGAGTGGAGGAGTTCAAGTATCTTGGGGTCTTGTTCACAAGTGAGGGAAGAACGGAACGGGAGATCGACAGGCGGATCGGTGCGGCGTCTGCCGTGATGCGGACTTTGTATCGGTCCGTTGTGGTAAAGAAGGAGCGATTTACTGGTCGATCTGCGTTCCTACCTTCACCTATGGTCACGAGCTGCGGGTCGTGACCGAAAGAACGAGATCCCGGATACGAGCGGCCGAAATGAGTTTCCTCCGCAGGGTGTCCGGGCTCTCCCTTAGAGATAGGGCGAGAAGCTCGGTCATCCGGGTGGGTCTCAGAGGATAGTCGCTGCTCCTTCACATCGAGAGGAGCCAGATGAGGTGGCCGGGGCATCTGATTCGGATGCCTCCCGGACGCCTCCCCGGTGAGGTGTTCCGGGCACGGGGACGACCCAGGACACGCCGGAGAGACTACGTCTTTCGGCTGGCCTGGGAACGCCTCGGGATCCCCCCGGAAGAGCTGGATGAAGTGGCCGGGGAGAGGGAAGTCTGGGCGTCCCTGCTAAAGCTACTGCCCCCGCGACCCGACCTCGGATAAGCGGTAGAAAATGGATGGATGGATGGAAAATGTATGGATAAGCTGAAAAGATGTGTCTCTAACTTTGTTCCTAATTAGATATCTCTTCGGTAGGAGCCAGACCTGGGTCCCGACCCACCAGTTAAGAATCATGCACGAGACCACTCCTGGGGCCTCGTGTACAAAAGGTGCGTACACAAAAAAATGCGGCGTACTTTCTTTTTCACGGCAAAGTTCAGCTGTATCAAGAGTGAAATGAGCGTGGAAATGTGCGGTGCCTCACGCCGACTGCGTGGCTGGCGTACGCACGTTTCTGCGGCTGTTGGTGCTTTCAGGCGACACTCGGAGGTGATGGTGGGAAGGGTTAGAGAGACACATGGATTCAAGCAATTCTGCAAGGCAGACTGGGCCAAAATATCATTGGCAGTTCTGGAAAATGCGTGATTTGAGTTGTTGCTGCTGAGGGTGGCCCAACCAGTTATTAGGCTTGGCGGGCAATGACTTTTTCACACAGGGCCAGGTACCTTTGGAGAGTTTTTTCCCCTTAAGAAATAAACTCACCATTATATTTTGACTTGGGTTATCTTTGATATTTACACTTGCTTGATTGCTTTATTCACTTGTCCCTCCCTTTGTTGACCAATTTAAATATCAAATAGAACAGAGAACATTAGTTTGAAATCGGCTTTTGTGATTTTGTTGATACATCTTCCTGGTCGTGACTAAAACTTTGTTCTTTGAAATAGTCATAATTATCCTCTCAAGTTATGATTCTCAACATGTCAACGCAACAATGTTACTCAACCTTTTTCGCCATCTCGTGGAAGAGAAAAAAAAGTGAGGTGAGTGAGGTCAGTCCTCGCTCCCATTTTTTTTCTATTTTTGTCCAACGAAATGTCACTCAAACCACTCATCAACAGAAAAAGACATTAATAGACTTTTTTTCTCCCTGGTTTATTATTATATAGCTAAGTTTGTTCTTGACCAGTTCAGCGGAGCAACTCACACAGCCAGCGTGTCCTCTTGAGCAAACAGTCTAACATTAGCACTGATTTGCAGATCTCTGAATTGCGATCCCATTACTGTAATTCGAGTAATTCATTCAATAGGTATTCAAACAAAATGTTCCTTTCATTGTTAAGTCCGGCGTAAAAGCTGCGCCCGAAAATCATGCGAGTGACTCGCTGTGGCGGGGAATTCTCGGAGAGAGAGGTTTTGGGCTCTCCTGCAATATCGGGAGCTTTCCCACGATGTCGCGTTAATTATCGTACCCTGACATAAATACCGTGATAGAACCGAAACCATGAGATATTCATATCATTACATCCCTAATATATATATGGATATATTATGTACATGTGTGTGTGTGTGTGTGTGTATATGTTGCAAATTAAATAAAAGTGTACTGTTGATGGTTGAACTGGATGATCAAAATTGCTTTGATGGTTTGTATTTAAATATTTTGTTAAATGCTAAAATGAATGGCCAGTAATTTAAAAATGTGCTGCCTACATAAGATAAGTAGAAATAATTAGGAAAAACAAATGGTCAGAATAATGTATTTTTCTCATTATAATGGAAAATGTCTCGACTTATCAAAAGTGAAATTTAGCTTGAAACAAGTGACGATTGTCTAAAAACAAAGTTGCGCTCTTCGGCAGAGGGAGCAAAATGACTCACCCTGCGTGTTTAAGTAGAAGTACAGATACACGTGTAAAAAAAAAAAAAAAAAAAAAAAAAAATGTTCAAAGCTGAAGTACGGCGTCAACATCTTTCCTGAAATAAAGGTAAAAGGTCCAGACTGAAATGTACTTAGTACGAAAGTAAAAAGGATTTCAGTATCCATTATATTCAATACCCTATTGTATAAATTCTGACACGTCTTGCATGAGCAAAACAAAACAAAAACGTAACGAAAAATACGATACATTACATACACATACGATGTATCACGCCCTTTCTGCATGATATAGGTTTTAAATTCAAAATAATAGAGCATTAAAAGTGCTTTATTTTGTTATTATTATTAGTAGTAGTAGTAGTAGTCGTCGTAGTAGGCACTCCACTCACACGCACAACTGTTTGAATTTCATGCTTTTTTTTTTTTTTTAATCTTGGGAATTTTAGCAATTTAAAATAGTATACAGCATGTCTTGAATAAGCTGAACACGTTGACGTTGGAACAGTTTGAATCTTTCGAAAAATAAGGAAACTGGAGGTAGTTATGTAAACATTTTGCATTTCAGGCTTTTATTTTGAAAATCTAGAAGATTTTAGTCATTTTGAATAGTTCATGGGATGGCTTCAATGACCTAAATAAGTTGAAATAAGGAAACTGTAGGTAAATTTGTAAAAATGTTGAATTTTTTTCGGACTTTTTTTTTTTTTAAATCTCGGAAATCTGAACAATTTTGCCTCGTTCATCGGATGGCTTGAATGAGCTGAACACTTTGAAGTTGGAGCGGTTCGAATCGTTTGCGAAAGAAGCGGAGGTGGGTCGAGTGGCCAAATATTGTACTTAAGTAAGAGTACTGTCGCTTTTGAATATGACGCAAGTAAAAGTAAGAAGTACTCCTCCAAATAATTACTTGAGTAAGAGCAAGAATGTATTCTGTGTCAAAACTACTCAAGTAGTGAGTAACTAGTGAGTCACATGATTTATTAACGTTAAATAAAATAAAAATAAATAAATCAAAGATTATTGTGCAAATTCAGATGTTGCTCAACAATATCACTTATAATCTAAAAAAACAAATACAATTTTACAAAATCAAATGTTTGTAGAATAGCAAATTGAGGCAAATTCAGCTCCAAGAAATTAGTTTCACCCAAAAAAATCGCCCAGGAATACAAAAGCTTTTATGCACTGTTGAAAGTGGCGTGCGATGTAACTTGACCATGTGCCCGTGTTTGTGTGTGAGAGAGACTGGCACACTTATGGAAACACTGCATTGCGCCGGCTGAGCAGTTTGCGTTTTTACCGTCTTGAGATGTAACTGCGTGTTAACTTTAGCTTGAGATTTCGGGGGGGGTCCAGTGCTACACCGGCCTCCCCTCTGGCTCCGCCCCTGGAGAAGAAGGCAAAAAGATAAAAAGGGCACGAAAGGGAGGAGGAAGAAGGCAAAAGAAGGAGAAAAAGAAGGTAGAAGGCCGTGTGCTCCTCGTCGATCTTCACACACGTTTTCGTCTTCGGAACGAGAGGAAACGTGCACGCGCGCAGGTCACAATTCCGCACTCTTTCACTCGCAAAGCTTTCCTTGACGTCCGACACTTTTTTTTTTTTCTTCCAAAAACCTCACTTCAAATGGGAAGTGAGGTCGGGCGGGTGAGGAACGTCGTCACGCGACCCCGGCAGGGCGCGGCTGCTTTCGCTCGTCCCCATACCGCCCAAAGTCAGAGTTGACCTCTGACCTTTTACCTCTGCAACCGTGTGTGCGCGTGTGTCGACGTGCCTTCCGCGTATTGAATCATGACGAGTGTCGTGGAACACCGAGCATTGCGATCAGTTGCGTGAGAGCGTGCGCGCGTGTCTGATAAAGCAGGAAGGCTTATTTGTTTGCATCGTCACGCGTGGGCGTCGGTTGGCACAGGAGCTCGGGAACCCGGCGTGCGATAGACAGCCGCTGTCGTCCAGGAAATTTGCTTCTGAGCCCGCTGCTGACAAATCCCCGACCGGGGCGGGTCTTCTCTCGGTTACCTCCGGGGGCGGCGTAACATTCCGTCAAACTTGATTGACAAAGTACCAACTCCAAAAATACTTGGAGCTCTCCGAGTATCACCATCACGACCAGCATTATACTTGCGGCGTAGTAGGCCTCAGTGGTTCTGAATAAAACAGGCAGAGGTTTTATCCCTAAGAACTATATTTGATTATCATTATTGTGAACCAAGGTAACCTTATGCTCACTTTGAACTCGGCATGGGCCAGTTACTGCTTTCATGGCATATTGTGGTTTTAAAAAGTCCTAGTTTCTAAATTGTTAACATTTTCCAGCAGTGCTATGAGATGGTTTTGTTTGTTTGTTTGTTTGTTTGATTTTTGAGTCGTCAGCACAGTCAAAGTGACTCTGCTCCTCATGTTGTGCGTGGATTTCAAAATGAAATATTTTCAAAAATATTTCATTTGATACCATGATCACAGTTATTATACTGTCAGAATCTTAATCGTTAACACTAGCCTACAATGTAGAAACATGAAAAACTGTATTGAAATGACTGAATTAAAACGTATTGCACAGAAGTTAATTTTTAACTTAACCTAACTTGAACTGAGTTCTAAAAGATGAAATGCAACAGTTTTGCACTTCAAAGTTAAATACAACCGAATTGTACTCGTGCACGAATTGAACATTTTATTCAGTGCTTTTTCACATCCTGTACGACTCGAGGGAGGCCACACTTTGAGAACCGCTTCAGTAGCGCGCTCGTCGTGTCGCGTGTTAGCGTGACACGCGTGCTCCGATGCAGCCGTGATGGCGCGTCCCGCGTTGCTTTCCCACCACGCGTGTGTGTGCAGGAGTTGTGCAAGCGTCCTGCCTTCATCGTGGAGGGAGCGACGCGTACTGACATCTGCCAGGGAGCGCTGGGTGAGCGCGGAATGTTGAGAATTCGGGCACACAAACATGCAAGACATGCACAATGTGCATTCCGCACCACTAGGTGGCAGAAAAGTACATACCTGTCCCCTCGCAGTCGAAAGAAAGCCGCTTTAGCATTTATTAGAATGGCTCTGTCTTGCTAGTGCACAGTTGCGCTGTGTCTCACTGGTCACATATACTGGACAGTAGTTGTTGAACTAGCATGTCAATGTTTTCCTACGAGTGTGCAGAAATGCCCTGCTACTTACATTGACTAGTTGTGTGAATAAATTGCATACTAGTAGCGTATGGAAAGTTATTTGAACATTTATTCAATATCCTTGATATAAGGTTGTACTAGTAGACCGTTCAAGTAAGACATAGACATTCTAGTTGTTCTACTAGTGCGCTGAATTGAGGACATAGAGTGTACTAGTACATGAAGCTCAAGCTGGATCTGAAGGATATCGAAGAAATGCTCAAACGGCCAAAGGGGGATTTAATCGATATCCTTAGTTATGCTAGTAGGTCAAAAGTGGCACCAGTAGTGGAAGAGGAAAAATAACTTTTTAGTTTGACACAGTCGTTCTACAACCCCAATTCCAATGAAGTTGGGACGTTGTGTTAAACGTAAATAAAAAAACAGAATGCAATGATTTGCAAAACATGTTCAACCTATATTTAATTGAATACACTACAAAGACAAGATACTTTTATGTTCAAACTGATAAATTTGATTGTTTTTAGCAAATAATCATGAGCTTAGAATTTGATGGCTGCAACAGGTGGCAAAAAAGACTGAGAAAGTTGAGGAATGCTCATCAAACAGCTGTTTTGGAATGAACATCCCACAGGTGAACAGGCTCATTGGGAACAGGCGGGTGCCATGATTGGGTAGAAAAGGAGCTTCCCTGAATGGCTCAGTCATTCACAAGCAAAGATGGGGCGAGGTTCACCTCTTTGTGAACAAGTGCGTGAGAAAATAGTCCAACAGTTTCAGGACAACGTTCCTCAACGTACAATTGCAAGGAATTGAGGGATTTCATCATCTACGGTCCATAATATCATCAAAAGGTTCAGAGAATCTGGAGAAATCATTGCATGTAAGCGGCAAGGCCGAAAACCGACATCGAATGCCCGTGACCTTCGACCCCTCAGGCGGAACTGCATCAAAAACCGACATCAATGTGTAAAGGATATCACCGCATGGGCTCAGGAACACTTTTGAAAACCAATGTCAGTCAATATAGTTCGGCACTACATCCGTAAGTGCAACTTGAAACTCTACTATGCAAAGCAAAAGCCATTTATCAACAACACCCTGAAACGCCGCCGGCTTCTCTCGGCCCGAGCTCATCTGAGATGGACTGATGCAAAGTGGGAAAGTGTTCTGTGGTCAGACGAGTCCACATTTCAAATTGTTTTTGGAAATTGTGGACGTCGTGTCCTCTGGGCCAAAGAGGAAAAGAACCATCCGGACTGTTATGGATGCAAAGTTCAAAAGCCAACATCTGTGAAGGCACCATTAATGCTGAAAGGTACATACAGGTTTTGGAGAAACATATGCTGCCATCCAAGCAACATCTTTTTCATGGACGTCAAAAAAAATAAAATAGGACAACGGAGACCCCGGACTGTTGAACAGCTGAAGCTGTACATCGAGCAAGAATGGGAAAGAATTCCACCTTCAAAGCTTCAACAGTTCGTGTCCTCAGTTCCCAAACGTTTATTGAATGCTGTTCAAAGAAAAGGTGATGTAACACAGTGGAAAACACGACCCTGTCCCAGCTTTTTTGGAACGTGTCGCAGCCAGAAAATTCCAAGTTCATGATTATTTGCTCAAAACAATCAAGTTGATCAGTTTGAACATTAAATATCTTGTCTTTGTAGTGTATTCAATTAAATATAAGTTGAAGATGATTTGCAAATCTTTGTATTCTGTTTTTATTTATCGTTAACACAATGCCCCAACTTCATTGGAATTGGGGTTGTACGAGTGTGTCCGAGTCGTTCTATGAGTGTGCAGAATTTTCTTACTAGTGAGGACAAGTACATGGATCTTGAGTTGGATATCACGTACAGTAAATGCGCAAAGGCTTTTCCAGTCTTGTGACATTGTACGCGTGTGCAGGGGACTGCTGGCTGCTGGCGGCCATCGCCTCGCCGACCTTAAACGACACCCTCCTGCACCGAGTGGTCCCGCACGGACAGAGCTTTGAGCGGGGATACGCGGGAATCTTCCACTTCCAGGTGATTCCTGTGTGGTTTTTGCGTCTGGAACCCCAACATCGGAAGACTATTCCCAAGTACACTCATGCCAATTCATTAAAACTATCATGTGTACCCCTAAATGCCAAGCATAAGTTTACCACCACCTGATTAAGTGCATGTATTTCAATCATTGTCCATCATCGGTAGCGAGAAGTGCTGCGCGTCAAGTGATTCGCAAGTAAAGTGACTGATGCAGGGATGACCGATTGACACCGTCGCTGTCGGAACAGAGCTTTTCATTTCCCAAAGCTAAGC
This sequence comes from Phycodurus eques, assembly GCF_024500275.1. NCBI lineage: Eukaryota > Metazoa > Chordata > Actinopteri > Syngnathiformes > Syngnathidae > Phycodurus > Phycodurus eques. The sequence continues at coordinate 79,484 of NW_026904098.1, read as the reverse complement.
TAGGGAAGAGAAGAGTACAGTGTTCCCACACATACTTGTTATTCGCAGATTTGTTCGTTATTTTTGTGCTCTGGCCCAAACCCTAATATTAAAGTCTCGCTTTGGCGCCATCTTCTGTCATCTTGTGGCATCACCAGAGTAGAAGCTGTAGAATCGGGTCAAGCCTAAAAGCAAAGATGAAGAAGCAGACCAGCAGGGGGCGAAGGCAGGACAGGGGATGCTGTTTATCTTGCGTTGCCATGGTGACGAGCGCCTCGCACGGCATCCTGTGTTCACAGTTCTGGCAGTTCGGCGAGTGGGTGGAGGTGGTGATCGACGACCGTCTGCCCGTGAAGAAGGGCAAGCTGCGAGTTCTGGAGCGCGCTGATGGAGAAGGCCTACGCCAAGTAAGAGGAGCGCCGAGTCGCCGTCCGGGTCGGAGTCGGGCTCCGCTAAAGTCACGTGTGGACTCCGCCCGCCTCAGGTTGAACGGCTGCTACGAGGCGCTGTCGGGGGGAAGCGCGTCCGAAGCCTTCGAGGACTTCACGGGCGGCGTGACGGAAATGTTCGAGTTGAGCAAGGCGCCCTCCGACCTCTTCGGCCTCATGGGCCGCGCCATCGAGAGAGGCTCGCCGCTCGGCTGATCCGTCAACGTGAGTAAGAACGTCGACGCGTATTCGTGGACGCTGCCCTGCGCAGGTTGGCCTCGTGCTGCGATACGGCAGTGTGGTTGCCATATTGGATGTGGCAGATCTGCCTGTAATCAACTGCCAGTGAATTGACTTAACTTCATCAACTTCTTGTTCACCCATTTGCACAAACACTAATGTACATTTGCGAAATCTGATAATCATAACATTTCTAAAGGTTTGGGACACAGGTCACCACTAAACCAGTGCATGTATTTTTAAAGTGTTTATTGTAACCAGTATATTTAATGCTGTTACTGTAATGATACATATTGAAATATCAATAGTTAACATTTAACGTTATATACTGTAATAACAGTATTGCTTTGGTGGCTTCTTGATGCCAAGCCATTATGTTGAAGTGATTTTAGGAGTTTTAGTTCGACGTAAGTAATGCTTTGCCACCACTTTGTGGCATCTGTAGGCAATTACAAACCTTTTTGAGGGTGTCAATTAATTTGTCATCAATTCAGGATGAAGCCTAAAAGCACCATAACCTTTGACGGTGAACTTTATTTGACCTTTTCTAAACTTAAGACTGTTCAATAGGTCAATATAGCAGTACTTTTTGCACAAATTGCTGTTCTCTAGCAAGGAGCTGAACAACAAAAATTCACAATGTGTTTGATTCGTGGAAATTTCCAAGCCTATACTCTCCTATGCCTTTCTGTGACTCTTCCAGTTGCAACCTGCTGATGACTTCTGTGTGACACTTGAAATGGCAAGGTACTGTTGATGACTCGTTAGGGGGTGTTTGGGACGTATGATGTCCAAATGTTACCAGCATAACATCAAGCTTTGTTACAATACATATTTTAATTGAACCAGGAAATGTATTAGGCTATTCAAGGATCAAACACATGTTGTGATGTTGCCGGCAAGTTGTGCAAAAAGGACTGAATCGTTGAACAGTTGGACATGTGAATTAAAATGTTCTGTAAAGGTCAAATGAAGTTCACCGGGGTGTAAAGATCATAATGTATTTTAGGTTCGTCCTGAAATTTTCCCCTCTAAAAGCCCAATAGCCCTTATTTTTCTTAAGTAGTGTAAATTGTTCACAACAAATTAATTTTAAAATCAGAAGTCATGGAAAATTATGGTATGTCAATATTTAAGTGTGAAACTGCTGTTCCGTTTTAGTTAAGAGGGTATTTCGTGTAAAAAAAAAAAAAAAAATGAAGAGTACAGAAAAAGTGCAATTTTGGTAAAAGAAAAGAACCAACCCATTCATACAGAAACATGAAGTCGACACACATTTTAATTTAGTGGGCCACATAAAGTGATGCGGCAGGCATATGTGGGCCCCACCCCTCGAGTTGGACACCTGTTAGTTTGGCGTTTTGCAACCTCGCCGCCGTCTCGTGTGGACCCGCGTGGGGTTCCCATATTCACCTTTTTGTCCATTTGCGTTATTGCGCGTCAAGCCAAGCCCGAGACGAACAGAGTCGTTGCAGGCGTGCGGTGTGGACGCGGCTTCCGGCTGTGCTTCCTGTGCCAAACTGCTCGCCAGTTTTGCGCCAGAGGCTTCACGAATCGCGCTCGCTCCGTTTCCTACCGATCGTCGTTGAGTCCGGCGAGAGGGTTGTTCCCAGCGAAGCCCGGAATGGTAAGTCCCCAAATGATAAGTCAGGATAAACGCACACAAACAAACAAATAGTCCTATGAATAGCACCAAGCCATCGTTTGCGTTATCCAAGGACATTCCCAAGCAGTTACAACAGCTGGCTGTGCAGCTGGTGGGAATGTCCCGATTATGGGCCTCGTGATCTGGTTTTGGGGGTTTTGGCTTGAAAGAGAGTGTGGGGAGCAAGAGGACAGCTGGCCGCCTCCTCTGCTTCTTTTCCCCCCACTTCTTTCTTTTTTGTTTAGATGATGGAAATAGCTTTTTGTATAGAAAACCAAAAAACAAAGACAAGACTGCTTTCTTCTTTATTCTGTGAGAAACATATTTGCCAAAACAATTGTGATAAGAATATTCTTAGTTGAAGACTTGTCGGCAAGTCTACCCACCTCTGTGCATCATTCCATGCAATGAAAATGATCATTAAAACTGGCATAAGAATCAACTTTGACCTTCTGAAGGAAGCAAGACCTTCCTTCATTCCTTCTGCAACACATCAACAGCCTGATGATCTATGACGATGAACTTTAAGGGTTTGGCCCAAAGGCAAATAAGACTGTGTCCCACCTCGTTTCACAAAACCCCACCGACCTTATTACTGTGCAGGAGGTAGCGATACGCCTCCAAGCCGTCTGAAGTGACAGTTGAGAAAGTAGCGAGCTACAGACGCTACATACGTTCGAAGTGATCTCTGGCCACTTCTTCATGTCATCCGCAACATTAGTAGGAAGTATGAAACGGTATAGTACACAAGTAATCAATACTACCTACTGTATTAAAATAGCTAAGATAGTTCATGTAACTGAAAAATACACACAGACGGTAACAGAAAAAACATGAAATCATTCCCAGTGTCCTCATCTTGCAGGTACCGCGAATACAATTAAGGTACCGAGAATACAATCCTTGGTGGATGAACTGCAGAAGCCTGCTCAGATGAGAGGCGAAACCTTCATTGATCACTGCTATTCTCATCGACACACTTGCTACTCTTAGCCAGATTCTGATGAGAGAACCTCTTTCCACAAACTGAGCCGGAAAAAGACTTCTCTCCAGTGTGTGTTCTTGAGTGCGTTGTCAAAAATCCCTTTCGAGAGAATCTTTGCCCACAAATTGAGCAAGAACAAAGTTTATCACCAGTGTGGGTTCTTGTGTGTTTTCTTAAGTTTCCCTGACGAGAGAATCTTTGACCGCAAACTGAGCAGCCAAGAGGTTTCTCACCTGTGTGTGTTCTTGGATGGCTTCTTAAGCTTCAATTGATTGAGAATCTTTGGCCACAAACAGAGCAGGAAAAGGGTTTCTCACCAGTGTGGATTTTTAAATCTCCCTTCTGAGTGAATCTTTGACCACAAACTGAGCAGGAAAAAGGTGTGTTGTCAAATGTGACAAGTCTAAAATTGTCCACTGTGGGTTCAGATACAATGATCTGATGTAGTTTTCTTTTTTCATTTATTCTTTTCATTCACATATTTTATGTGATATGTTATGATGTGACGACTGGGGAAATGGTTCTCATGGAATATTAGCATTTGAATCCTGTGCAACGATTTATTCTTCTCGGGTCGTAGCAGACCCTTTTATCTTAAAATGTTTGGAAGAAAGAAACGCCAACGTCAATGTCTAGTTTCATTTTCACTGATCACACCCGAGCCTGATTACCTCCAGACCTGGTCCATCAAGAAATGACTTCAACAGAATCTGTCCTGACAAACTCAAATAGGACAAAAGAGCTATAAAAAAAAAAAAAGAAAGAAAAAGCTGCAACAAAATGACACGAGCCAAAGAAATTCCAGAATAGTCGATAAATCAAGTCATTGACATCTATCAGTCTGGAAAGGGTTAACAAAAGCGATTTCTAAAGCTTCAGGATTCCAGCAAACCATGGGGAGAGCCATTAACCTCAAATGGAGAAAACATGGAACAGTGGTGAACCTTCTCAGGAGTCGCCGGCCTCCAAAGATTAACCCAAGAGAACAGGGATGACTCATCCAGGAGGCCACAAAGGAACTCTGGTGTGGTGAAATGTGTTATACGTCAATTTGTCTTGCGTTAACTTCAGTGTTTCAGGACATGCCTGAAGAACGACAAATGTCTGGCGAAGTCACTATTTGTGGTAGAAAACATCAATTCCCATAAGATATAAGATGTTTACAAGTACAGTCATGTGTTTTGGGGAGTGCAAATGTTGCTAAAAATGTGTTATTTAAAACATTCGCATTCGTTAGCCCTCTATGCTAGCTGAGCTTTGTTGTGCTAATTAGGCTAACGATGTTGGCAATTGGCTTCGTGGAGGCCCTGAATAGCGAGCCTGTATGGGCATTTGAAGCTGTATATTCTACTTTATCACGTTTCTTAAACCACAAAAAGCTAGATAAATAGCTCAGGAAGAGGCGGGTGAGAATTAAAAGCGTGTGTGGCTATTTGAAAGGACTGTTGCAGACTCCATATTCCATACAATAAAAAAAAAAATAAAGGCACCACATTCATCCCAATATCATTGTTTAAAAGTTAAAGAGGGATACTGCACACGTGCAGTGATCACAGTTAGTTTCCTCTTCACGTGTTAATTGTTGTTGAGATGCTCCGTCAGCTCTTGTGTTTGTCCAGTTTTTACAATTTCTAGTATATTGTCTACGCATAATTTCCAGAGTATTGGTTTGTATTGTTGGGGTGCAGTCTGGCTGGCTTTGCTTTCCAAGTCCTCCACGAAAAAAAAAAAACGCTCATATTGTGGCTTGTGGACAACCATTGAAGCGCACTCACTGCTTTACTTTTTAAACATCGTATTACGACTGCTAAACGTGTCACAGGGAAGTTTGTCCACAGTGAAGCCACGTATCGTCGACGTATTCTAATCACGAGTGTGGGTGAGCGTGCGTGTGTACACCTTATTTTGTCCTCTTGTTTCCACATCTCTCATAATACAAACACAAGAGTGTTTGGATCATATGGAAAGCTTTTAAAAAATGAGTTAAGCCAATTTCCCACACGGGGTGAATAGTTTCTATCTATCGATCCGAGCAAGGTATTGCCTTCTGGGACTGTTCGAAAACAGCTTTCCTCATCCAACTAAGCAACTGTTTCAAATGTCTTTAAACCCACCCATCCTTTTATCCATCCATCCATGCATGCATGCAGCCCAAACATTCATATGTGCAGCACGGTGAACAAGTGGTTCGCACTTCTGCCTCACGGTTCCAAGGTTTTGGATTTGGATTCGGGCCTCCCACATTACAAAACCATGCATATTAAATAATCATAGGTCTGAAAAGACCAGATAGAGAAAAATTGGACTGATACTTAATTTCTTTTGTTTTTCTTAGCACATTTGGTCATGGAGTCACCGAGTTCTGTACAGAACTGAAAATGGGCGTGTCGTATCTCCCTATCAAAGATATCGGTGAGTGTCAAACAATCCTCGCCTGCGAGCAATTGGCTGCACGCTGACAACACGGCATGGATTTATGTTTGATGCATCCCATTACACGTACACACCCAGATTTCCTAATACAAATCGAGCTGCACCGACACAACAAACGCGCAACCAATCAACACAAGGTGCGCTTGGAATTTCACTCCGGGCGCGCTCTCTGCACCCCGGAAACTTCGGGAACTCAGAGCTCTTGTTGGAGTGTGCCGTTCGATACGAGCAGAACGGACACATCCAATATGGCGGATGTAGTGACGCATCCCTGCCAAGAGCCAACACGTTCATGAGTAAAGTTATCAAAAATGAAGCACGCTCTGTCGCTCCGAGTACCGCAATCCTCAGACTAAGTGTTCGAACGCACCCAGACACCGAGGCGAGATCGGATTGGTCCGAGACTGCGTACACGTCACGGCAGGAAGCAGCCTTGGCCACAAAACAAGCGGAAAAAAGCTTCCGCGCTTTCTTTCGTCCGGACGGTACGAACGCTGAACCTTCACCAACCTTATTGTTCGACTCTGTAGTTGCGAATACGTTGTTCAACTGTTCATTCGGCCTAATCATTGAAGAATCACCTCGACCAGAAGAAAAGAACCAGTTACTAATCGAGGATTGAACGGCCGTTGAAGCTTCTCGGCCCAGTTAGCTTAGCTTAGCTCGCTAGCCGCTAACAAAGAGACGCGTTTGTCAGCAACGCATCGCAAATTCGAGATCGCCTGTGATCATCGTGTGCAAAATCTGTGCGAGAACGACAGCAAAGTACGAGAAGGAACTTTCTGGAACGAAAGAGGAGGACGAGCCACGACGTCAACTTGTGGACGCTGGTCGCATGCAGCCTCGTGTTGTGTTACACACAGCAGGTTTGGGATGTTGAGTTCCTAACTACCTTCTTGTGTTCACAAATATTCCTGCCCTCATATTTGAATGGAATCTTCATATCTATATGTCATAGTGACGGCCAAACGAAGCCTCATAAAGAGTTGACGATTTCCATCCAATTTGTTGAGGTTTCACGAGCATACAAACCATCCATTCATTTTCTCCAGCGCTTATCCATATGAGGGTCGCGGGTGTGCTGGAGCCTAACCCGGCTGACTTGTGGCAAGAGGCGGGGCACACCCTGGACTGGTCGCCAGCCAATCGCAGGGCACATGTCGACAAACACCCATTCGTTTTCTCAAATTCACACCCAAAGACAATTTGGAGAATGCATTTGACGTTCAGTTGTCCTTTTTTTGTTGTTGTTGGACTTAAATGTTTCCCATCACTCATCAAATTAAAATATGAGTCAAAGACAACAAAAGTAAACACAAAACTCAGTTTTTAAATCAAGGTTTTTCTTATTGAGGGAGGAAAAAAAATCCAAACCGACATGGCCCTGTGTGGAAAAAGCGATTGCCCCCTAAACCGAAGAACTGCTTCATGGCAGGGATTCTCAAAGTGCGGTACGTGGGCTCCTCTCGCGGTATGCCAAACTATCGCTGCTTAAGTAAAGTTTTAGTTACATTTTTTTGGTACAATACATTTGCGTTTTATCTTAAAGAATTGCTTTTTTAAAAACTATTTAGCCACAATTTTTATGAATGTCAAGAGTGCAAGGATTTTATGACTGTCGATGAAAATTAATATTTTGATTGTTAATGTTTTTTAATACATACATGCCATTTACAACAAGGTATAAACCATAAATTGTCCCAAAAATTGTTTTATTGAGGACTTACTCTGACCGTGGAGCTACAATTTGAAATACCAGCGGGATGAGGATTTAGACTAACACCAGACCAGAAAAAAACACTTCCGGCGCTTCTGCTGTTAAGACGTAACGGTACTTTTACTTCGTGACAATGATCGCAACTTTTATTTATCAATGATTGCTTACTTATCAGCTATTTCAGAATCAGAATCATCTTTATTTGCCAAGTATGTCCAAAAAAACAGAAGGAATTTGTCTCCGGTAGTTGGAGCCGCTCGAGTACGACAACAGGCAGTCAATTTACAGAACATTTCCAGACAGAAAGACATTGACAAAAAAAAACAGTCACTGTGCATTAAAGGGTTGCTAGTTATCTGGTAATGCCGGTAAATTATTATTTATTTTTTTGACAATTGTGCAAAAAGATGCAGAGTCCTTTAGCACTTAGAGCAGTTCGAACGACTAATATTGCAATAGTCCGGTGGGGCGCCGAGACTTCAAGGGGTGTATGCGGTTTAAAGTGACGAGTCGTGCGATCATCTGGGACAATGTCGATTGTGCAAATGTTGCAGATACTCCTCAATCAGTGTGCAAATGGAGCAGATGCTACTCTGGCATGAGTGGCCAGTATATGCAAATAGTGCAGCATGGCGAGACAACTGCCGTGAGTGCACGAGTAATACATAATTGGCCCCACAGAAATGTGACAACGAACTCAAGTCAAAAAATTGCCAGCATGTTGTAATGGAATTATAGGTTAGGTGTTTAAGAAGTTGATCGCAAGAGGGAAGAAGCTGTCGGAATGTCTGCTCGTTCCCGTTTGCATTGATCGGTAGCACTGGTGACCGTGGTGCGGAGGGTCAGAGAGGATTTTGAACGCCCTGGCACCGTCCAAGTCCTCGATGGTGGGTAGGGGGGTACCGACAATCCTTTCAGCAGTTTTGATTGTTCGTTGCAGTCGGAGTTTGTCCTTTCTTGTAGCGGCACCAAACCAGACTGTGATGGAAGAACACAGGACTGATTCGATGTCGTGTGTGTCGAACTGGCTCAGCAGCTACGGTGGCAGGCCGTGCGTTCTCAGAAGCCGCAGGAAGTACATCCTCTGCTGGGCCTTTTTGAGGACGGAGTTGATGTTGGTCGCCCATTTCAGGTCCTGAGAGACTGTAATTCCCAGGAACTTGAAGGTCTCGACGGTTGACACAAGGCAGCTGGACAACGTGAGGGGCAGCTGTGGCGAAGGATGCCTCCTGAAGTCCACGGTCATCTCTACCGTCTTGAGCGTGTTCAGCTCCAGGTTGTGTCGACTGCACCGCTGCTCCGGCCGCTCCGCTTCCTGTCGATATGCAGACTCGTCACCGTCCTTGATGAGGCCGATGACAGTGGTGTCATCTGCAAACTTCAGGAGTTTGACAGTCTGGTTCGCTGAGTTGCAGTCGTTCGTGTAGAGAGAGAAGAGCAGCGGAGAGAGGACACAACCTTGGGGCGCCCCAGTGCTGATGCTGCGTGCGGATGAGGTGGCCTCCCCCAGCCTGACCTGCTGTGTCCTGCCCGTCAGAAAGCTGTAAATCCACTGGCAGATGGCAGGTGAGACGCTGAGCTGAAGAAGCTTTGTTGAAAGGAGTTCAGGGATGATGGTGTTGAACGCTGAGCTGAAGTCCACGAACGGGATCCTCGCGTAGGTCCCTGGACTGTCGAGGTGTTCTTGGATGAAGAGCAGTCCCATGTTCACTGCATCATCCGCAGACCTGTTCGCTTGGTAGGCAAACTGCAGGGGGTCCAGCAGGGGACCTGTGACACTCTTGAGGTGGTCCAGCACGAGACGTTCAAAGGACTTCATGACCACAGATGTCAAAGCGACAGGCCTGTAGTCATTCAGACCAGAGATTGCAGGTTTCTTGGGGACTGGAATGATGGTGGAGCGTTTGAAACAGGATGGAACTGTCCTTTTCAAATCTGCAGTAGAAGGTATTCAAGTCGTTGGCTAGTGTGCTATTGTTCTCAGCTTGGGGGGATCGTCGCTTTTAATTAGTCAGCGATTGGAATGCATGCCAGACTGATTTAGAATGTTAATTTCTTTCGTCAGCTGGTTCCTAGCTCGATTATAAAGGGCCCTGTCCCCGCTCTGATATGCGTCCTCCTTAGCTTGGCGAAGCTGCTTAAGTTTAGCAGTGAACCACGGCTTGTTGTTGTTGAATGTGCGAAAAGATTTTGTTGGTACACAAACCTCTTCACAGAAACTGATATAGGATGTGACAGTGTCCGTATATTCATCCAGGCTGCCAGCTGAATTTTCAAAGACACTCCAGTCTGTGCAGTCTAAACAGCTTTGAAGTTCCATCTTGGCTTCATCGGTCCACTTTTTCACTGTTTTCACTGTAGGCTTCGCACATTTAAGTTATTGGTTGTACGTCGGTATTAAGTGAATTAAGCAGTGATCGGACGAGCCCAGGGCTGCACGAGGTATAGCACGGTATGCTTTTTGTACTGGAGTGTAGCAGTGGTCGAAAATGTTATTTTCCCTGGTAGGACAGTCGATGTGCTGCTTGTATTTAGGGAGTTCGTGGTTGAATTTAGCTTTGTTAAAGTCCCCGAGAATAATGAGGGGTGAGTCAGGGTGTTTTTTTTCAATTTCGTTGACTTGTTCGGCGAGCGTTAGCAATGCGGCGTTCGTGTTAGCTTGCGGTGTAATATAGACTCCAGCCAGTATAAAATATGCAAACTCACGTGGCGAGTAGAATGGTTTACAGTTCAAAAACAGCGACTCCAAATGCTGAGCTCTGTGACGTCCGTACACCATTTTTCGTTGATACAGAGGCATATCCCGCCGCCCTTTGTTTTCCCCAATGATTCCATGTCGCGGTCCGCTCGATGAATGTGGAAGCCGGGGAGCATGACGCCGCCATCGGGTACAGCGTCGTAAAGCCAGGTCTCCGTGAAGCACATGGCCGCGGAACGTCCGAAGTCTTTACTGGTCTTTCACAGAAGATGAAGCTCGTCCATTTTGTTGGGTCGGGAGAGTACATTCGCGAGGTGGATCGACGGGAACGCCAATCTGTGTCCTCTCTTGCGGAGTTTCACCTGAATGCCGGCTCGTTTCCCTCTGTGGCGCCGCTTCCGTCTCCGTGCGCCGAAAACCGCGGACGCCGCTCCAGTGAGTTACTCTGGGGAAAAAACTGAGGGGATTTGCGAAAGTTGGTGACAGAAAGTCCGGAGAAGCCTCCTTGATGGTTCGCAGGTCTCCCCTGCTCGTGCACGAGACCACGGCTTTGACTTCTGCATTGGGCGCTGTTTGCTCCTGTCCAATTTAAGCGCGAGTGACGTTTAAGTCTAGTTCACCAATCAGACAACACCAGAAAGTCACACGACCTCACACAACGTCTTCTATTGGGTATTAACATGAGATAAGCCAGCCCGGCTGATGGTCGTGCCTACGTGGCCACCATATTGGGAATGTTGTCGTTACCATGAAGGCTACGGCGTGCCACTCGTGTTTATATTTACACGAACAAAAACAACAGCTTTCATGTATTGTAGTATTTGTCTGGGACTGTCTGCATAAATGTGGATATTTCAGCCCACTTCTAACTTGAGAAAACACTATGCAGTAAATTGCAGATGTTTTTGTTGTAGTTTTGGCTCTGCATACACACACATGCACACACAGCAATATCTGTGCTTGACACTCAGTTAACAAGTTGTTGTTAGTTGGACGAGGAAAGCAGTTTTCGCGGGTCTCTTCTTTGTGGGAAAACAAAAAAGCCCATCAGCCTCGTTTCCAAACAGGGACCTTACGCCTGTTTGGTGAACATAAGAACCACAACACGACGAAAGCCGTCGGGCTATCCGTTAGCAGGACCAGCAAACGGCCTCGCGAGCTGGCATTGCCGATGCGTTCAGGTGAATTGACGTGGTCGACACTCGGTGAATGCAGTACAAGGGACTCCTCGTTAGTATCGAGGGTATGCGCTCATGTCACATTCCCACTGGAACACGCCCCCCCCCCCCATTGAGGTGCCACTCGGACTGAGTGGCAAAACATGCCTGCGTTCAACAAATTCTTTAGGAGTTCCTTAGGAAATTAAAAAATTTGACCAATCGCTTCTAACTTTAAGTTTCAAAAGGTAAGTAAATACCAAGAAAAAAATATGTTTGCATACTGCTCATTGATGCACCAGAGAGAAGAGAGAACTTTTTTACCCCATTATGTTATTTGTGTGTCTCATTGCTGAAAAGTAAATCTGACAATTATCAAAGTATATTAAACTTAATGAGGAATCACAGAGCTTTCTGTTGCTAATTAACCGATACGGGATGACGGTGAACTTTGATCTTGACGCGCCTGTTATTTGTTTTTATAAGCATCAGAATTTTGTTTCTTGAAATACGTTTCATCCTGAAGAGTTCATCTACCGTTTTTTACTTTTTAAATAAAGCATTCAGCGAATTATACATCAAACAATAACACGCTTAACCCGGGAATGAAAGAAGTGTGTCAATGAAGTATGCAGTTCTGTACATAAAGGACTGTAAAACTGAAACCGGAAATGGAAGCAATTTTATTTTAAAATCATTCTCCTTAGTTACAGGCCTGGCGGCACGGTGGGCGACTGGTTAGAGCGTCTGCCTCGCAGTTCTGAGGTCTGGGGTTCAATCCCTGACCCCGCCTGTGTGGAGTTTGCTTGTTTTCCCTGTGCCTGCGTGGGTTTTCTTCGGGGACTCCGGTTTCCTCCCACATCCCAAAAACATGCATGGTAGGTTAATTGATGACTCTAAATTGCCCGTAGGTGTGAATGTGAGTGCGAACGGTTGTGTGTTTGTATGTGCCCTGCGATTGGCTGGGCACCAGTTCAGGGCGTACCCCGCCTCCTGCCCGATGATAGCTGGGATGGGCTCCAGCACTCCCCCGACCCTTGTGAGGATATGCGGCTCAGAAAATGGATGGATGGATGGAGTTCCGGGCCTGACGGTGGAGGTTGAAGTCTGCAGGATGGTAGATGATAATCGTGACTCTGTTCCTTTTGTCCTTCGCTGTTTTTTGTTTTAGGTTTTTCAGGTTATTCGTTACGCCGTGATTTATGGTCCAAATCGTCAAAAGCTGTTTTTTTCCCATCTGGTTACTTGGCTGGCAGCGCCCCTTAGTGCACGGTGGACCGGTCTGGACAACATGACGCAGCAGTTTCATGTTTGCCTCACATGTGAAAGGTCCCTGGTTCGAAACTGGCTGGCTTTGTATTTTTTCATCTGCCATGATAACTATGGGTAGAAGTTTGTCTCAAAATGATTTCCACAAATATATCCATGATTTTACACACGTTTCTTAAATGTTGTGTGTGCGTTTATCATAACTTGACATGATGATGATGAATATTTACATGATATCATTTGTCAATATTCATTTCTGCTTGTCGATTGTTGAAGGTGCGTCTGTGAGCGAGCGCGTTTATTTTTTATACAAACGTAACGCAGTTTTCAAGATATTCTCACACACGCACACACGATAAAATAGATGATTGAGAGATCGCCACTTTTTATTTAAACACTAATAATAAGCTGTTTTTTGTATCGTGCTGACAGATGAGGAAGGTGATTTATTTAAATTTTCCTAACTAATGACGGGGCGGCCAGTTTTCCACCTGGTTCTGGCACGGTCGGCTTACCGGGGATTTCGGCAGGGTCGGACCATCGACAGTTGGATTCCCTTAAAAATGACTCGCAGTCAAGTCATCATGCTGATAGGAAACTGCAGCACTGTGGCATCAGAGGATGTCAATATTGATTGGATCACAGGCTTTTGACAAGTCCAAAACAGGTGGGCTGCCATAGGTTTCCAGGTGGTGGGTCACTTAGTGGAGGGTCTCTCCTCTTTGTCTCATTTGCATGTTTAGGTTGCTGTATATTTTACCCTGTGTCCCTTTTCATTTTGTAGTGTGTGTGACCTGTCGTCCCCCGCACCCTGAATGAATCTCCGAAAGTGGATATTCTCTGACTGGAGCTGTCGGCCTTGTCAAAACGGGCATTGTAAATAATTGGCAATAACAATTATTTTTTACTTTTCAAATAAACTGCTTGAAGCAAGCACACTTGGCTTCTTATTTGGAAACTTCGACATGCGGACAGTCGCAGCAGGGATTCGAACCTGTTCTACCTCCAGAGCCAAAGCCACCCCAACATAATCCCATTGGTATCGCAAGACAAGTCCAGATCTGTGTGACAGACCACCAAGGACTCAACGAAGAGGTTTGATGAAGATATGATATTTTATTTCAAAATAAAAATCTCTGAAAACTGCATATTTTGCTGTCATTACCCCTGACTGAAAAACTCTGTTAAATCTTTTTAATGAGATATCGCAACACCGGTCCAGTTCTGGGGGACACAACTCCTCCCCAGGTCTCCAACAAAAGAGGTCCCATCCAAATCTGGTGTGGCATTTCAAAATAAAAGTCCCTCAAATTGGTATATTTTACTGTCATGAACACGGATTTCAAAAATTCATGACAAAATCTGTGAGTTAACAATTAAATGAGATAAAAACAACAACTAGATGATCAGCTTTGTTTGTCTGAGGTACTGAAATCACATCCTGTAACGCCTATTTTGTGAATCCATTTGTAGAATCTCGACAATGTTTTCTCTCCCTGTCACAAATGAGCTGTTTTCTTTCTGTCTCATATTTCTTCCAATCATTCCGTTCTCCTGTTTCCTCTTGTTGACTTTGGTGCTTTGCCATTTTAACTAACGTAGTGTTTAACCCACAGTGTCCAAATCGTCATCTCGATGTCATCTGACTTGCACTTGCTTTTCTCATCCCTCCAAAGTGTTGCGATCGTCGTGTGAAAATGTGTGCAAGGACAGCAGAGTACGAGGAGGAACTTTGGGGCCCAAAAGAGGAGAAGGAGCCACAACGTCAACTGCTGGACGCTGCGTTCAATCTGCAGCCTCGAATTGTGCTACGCAGAGCAGGTGGGTTCACTTCTCTCTCACTGGTTTTATGAAACACATTCTAATTTTCATATTATTCCCGGGTTTTTCTGATGAGCACTGTCTGACGTTACATATCATTTTTTTAAATAATATCCAATAGCGTGTAGTGTGATGGCATCCCCTCATGATGATGTGGATTGAGGGTTGTAGGCCAAATTTCAGAAGATCTGAAAGGCTCGTGGCCATTGTTGCATGATCAAAGTGTAACAGTGTTACACAACCTACACGTGTTTGGAAAATTGCCAGCAAGATTTTTGCCCTTTTTGTGTCTTGTAGGCAAGTTGAGTCAACATTTGTTCATGCCAAGTCGAATCACTCTCGTAACCAAGTACAGTAAACCCTCCGCTATCGCGGTTCATCTATCGCAGTTTTATTACTGTACACATTATTCTTTACTGTACTCAAGTACATTTTTAGGTGTCTATACTTTTTTTTTTACTTTCACTCTTTAAATTTGAAACCTGTGATTTCTCTTCCTTACTTTGTCACAAATAGCATTACTTTTTTCAACTTCTAAGGATGATGACGTGTAAAATTGAAGGGTCGCCCAACTTTGCTGCGTTCCGCTGTTCTACGATTTTGCGTCACCCCATTAGTCCCATTAGGCTCTCTGGTTGAAGGCGCTAACGTGGAAACAGGATCGAGGACCAAGGAGCTTATCAATATTGGAAACAAATTAGATTTGACCCATTTGTGTTTGTCTTCTTTTGTCTTGCAGGCGTCAGTGAAAATCTTCATTCTGAGCGGCAGCAGTCAGTGTCCCCTCACATCAAAGAGGAAGAGGAGGATGAAGAGGTTCAACACATCAAAGAGGAGGAGGAAGAGTTCCTTCACATGAAAGAGGAAGAGCAGGAGGACATCATCAAGGTTCCATCCACTGGTGTCCCTTTGAAGAGTGAAGATGAAGGTCGAAGTGTGGAGAGACGAGGGGCGGAGCCACCAAACAGCAACAGCTCAAGTGATGGAGACCACTGTGGAGGATCACAAACAGACGGTGATGATGATGATGTTGTTGATGAACAGTTGGAAGGTGATATGACATGTCACACTTCCAGTAAATGCTGGAAATGTTCGAAATGTAGGAAAACCTTTGCTTCTAAGAGCAATTTTAAACAACACATGAAAATCCACACTGGTGAGAAGCATTTTGCATGCTCAGTTTGTGGTCAAAGATTCACTCGGAAGGGACACTTAAAAATACACACAAGAACACACACTGGTGAGAAGCCTTTTGGCTGCTCAGTTTGTGGTCAAAGATTCTCCCTAAAGGAAAGCTTAAATAGACACACAAGAACCCACACTGGTGGGAAACCTTTTGCATGCTCAGTTTGCGGTCAAAGATTCTCTCAAAGGGGACATTTGACAGGTCACGCAAGAACACACACTGGAGAGAAACCTTTTGCCTGCTCAGTTTGTGGTCAAACCTTCTCTCAGAAGGGAACCTTAAAAATACACACAAGAACACACACTGGTGAGAAACCTTTTTCCTGCTCAGGTTGTGGTCAAAGATTCTCTCGTAAGGCTCGGGTTAAGACACACAAGTGTCCTGGTGAGACAAGCAGTGATCAAGAAGCTTTTAATGCAAATGTAAATGTTTAATATAAAAGTAATGACTATGTTACTGACAGAAATCTACATGCTTGTATTCTGTGTACCAGCTTTTATTGTATGTATCTTGTTAAATATATTGTAGAAGTTATCATTTATTTGCTTAGCTTGCATGAGTATTATGGACGATTTTGATAAAGGAAGATGTCTCGCCTTCAAGAAGATGACTCAGCAGGAATCATCAGAGAGAAGGACGTGGCCGGGACGTGGCAGGTGTTGGTGCCATGTTTTCACCTTGAAACCCTCCCCTTAGTGTGTTGTGTCTTGTAGCTTAGTACGGTATGTCTTGTAAACTTAGAAACCTCCCTATTTTCAAATAAACGCAGGAGCGACGGGAGAGATTGTTTCGAGCGTGATGAGAGGCTGAAATCTGAACAATCTCCCATACGCCCTCCTCATGAGAAAAAGAAACCAGCGTCTTCATTCCTTTTGTGTCTATTTTTTTATAACGTTGGGTAAGATAAATCCAACATTAAATTGGTCCTTCGAGCCGGATGTCAACACACCCGAGGGTTCCAGTTGTGGAGCCGACATCCAGTTAAGAGACCGTGGCCACGGCAATTGAGACCCTTTCCGGGGCTGGTCTTCGTTCTGCTCAACTGGGATCTGAAGGTTGACAACAATCCACAGGTTTGAAGACGACTTTGGTGAGTTAAATTTAATAAAACAACATTTTTTTCGGAAAAAGAATTAAAGAGTGAGTGAATTGCGTGACGAAGAAGTCCGCGACAGAATAAACCTTGTGTAATACTAGTCACTGGCAAGTGGTAGAGGGACGGCGGAGTCCGACAAATTCCGCGAGGACGGCGGAGTCCTGTACGTACTTAAATTCCGTTAAAGAAACTCGGAAAGTTTCGTGGCGTCGTAGTTAAATTCCGTAGAGGACGGCGGAGTCCTCTGACGAGCCAGTGTGAATGAAAACTGTTTGAATGAGAGTGGAAATGGGAAATGGGAAACCACTAGGTTTTTCATTCCATACCAAAACAGTGGGAAGGTAAACGGTGAACTTTTGTGGATGCAAAGGCAAGAATTCTCCACTCGAAAGAGTTGAAGTGAGAATTACCACAGAAAGTAAATTTGAATCACCGTCCTACTGAAAAGAAACAGTGTTCTAGACTACCCTAGGTAGTATTACACTGAACCAAATTCTTTCAAATGGGGAAAGGAAGTAGTCAAATAAAAAACAGGGATACACTGCAGTGTAAAGGTTGGAAGTTCATTAAATTAAATTTAAAAAAAAAACAGGATCCTGATCAAATTGAATATTTAGAGACAGGGATAGCTGAACACGCCTTTAATGGTGGGTTAAATACACAAAAAATAGCCGCGTTGCAGGAATCAAATTATATAAAATAAAAGAGAATACGGACAAACTACCGCATGACTAAGCCAGCCTGCTTCCCAACTCAACAAATCCTCTTTTGTAACCAGGATATGAAAACAAGATACGACATGCGACACCTGATGAAATTACTGTCGATTATCTGTACTCAGACAATGAAGCAAAAGTCGCGGCAGGAATTATTTTACCGGACAAATTAAAGGAACTGCATAAAAATACAAGTGTCCCACATATTTCATTGTGCAAAGATTATGAGCCACAGTGGAAACATATGGGAACATTAGTAAAACAAGGACAGGAGGCAGATGATTGGCAGCAAATAGAAAACAAACTGGAATACAGTGCGTCAACTGGTCTAATTAGGAAGGCGATGTTTTGGACAATACAGGGTGATGAAAGGAAACACATGCATCCTGTATGATTGGACCAAATGATCCTCACTGAAATTGATGAAGAAATATAAAAAAAAAAGTTCAACTTTTTTTTTGGATGTAGGCCTTATTAAAGGGGCTTTACCAGTACAAATTAGACCCAAGACAGAATGTAGACCAGGGATTGGTCAATATCCATTAAAACCAGATGCACATGAAGGAATCAAACCGGTAATTGAAGCACTAATTAAGGCAGGCGTTATAGTGGCGTGTCCAGAATCACCATGTAACACACCCATTTTTCCCTGTAAAAAAAGCCCCACCTTTCGTGGGTTGGAGACTTACAGGCAGTAAATAGTGCAGTAATACAGAGAGCAGCAAGACCAGACGCTACTGTGTTTACAGTAGTGGACATAAGTAATGCATTCTTTTCTGTACCAGTAGAAAAGAACAGTCAATTTTGGTTTTGCATTTGAGGAAAAAACAAAACAAAACATTTACTAGATTACCGCAAGGTTACTGTGAAAGTCCAATCATTTATTCACAAGTTATGACAACACGCATGTCTTCTGGCAAATGGGCTTCAAATGGGCTGCTATATTGAGCCATGCTGTGTCACATGTCTCAACCGGAGGGATGGTGGCACAGATACATCGACACTTTACAACCTATGGTTTCAATTTATATGCAAAGAATGATTGTAGAGCATGCATGATCTGTGCACGACCTTAATCCTCAAGGGCAATTACGACCTACTAGAGGTCAATTTCCAGTGCCGACATACCCTTTCCAACGCATTCACATGGATTACATAGAATGAAGTCAAAGTGAAGGAAAGAAATACTGTTTGGTTATCATAGATGCATTTTCTAAATGGATCGAATTATTCCCAACAAAATCTCCTGATGCTCTGACGGTGGCAAAAGCACTATGTAAAGACATCATTCCAAAATATGGCATACCTGAAACCATTTACAGCGATAATGGGACTCATTTTGTAAATCAAATAATCAATCAAATAGGAACCATGTTCCACATTAATTTGAAAAACCATTGTGCTCACCGCCCTCAGAGTGCAGGTCTCGTGGAAGGAATGAATGGGACAATAAAAAATAGATTGAAAAAATGTATGGAAGAGACAGGAAGGTCATGGACACAGTGTCTGGACCTCGTTAAAATGTACATCAACATTACAAGTACCACAGGTTTAACACCTTACGAAACATTGTTTGGAAGACCTTATAGACTTCCGTTGTTGAAACAAAAATGGGAACTTGATGACGAAACAAACTTAGCTGATTACATGAGAAAGTTGTTCGAGAAACAAAATGATTTCAAAGTATCTGCTGAAAGTAAACATGTTTCCCAGCAGGAAACCAAGTCGGTTGGACCGGGAGACTGGGTCCTAATTCGAAGCATCAAAAAGAAGCACTGGCATTCACCAAAGTGGGAAGGACCGTATCAAGTGTTATTGACAACTCCAACAGCCCTAAAAATAGCAGAAAGAAACACGTGGGTTCATTAAACACACTGTAAAAGAGTCATTTCAGCTGAGTACTCAAATAGGGAAGGTGAGCAAAAGTCTGATAACGGAGCGGGAGCAGATGTGGAGATTCTGAAAACGCTTGCTGCTCAGTGAAGAAAAAAGACACCGACCCGTTTAGTGAGAACTCAGCAGAATGGCACACCCACGTTGGTTACGAGATTCGATAAGCTGTTACGCAGCAACTTTGGTTACTATAGTGTTGATTTTGTTTTGTGGTACATGGGACGTCCCACCCTAAATGATACAACGCATTTTTTAGATAGGAAATCACCTACCAACTGGACCAATATGACCAACCCAAGAATAAAAAAAATTGAATCATTAACTCTTATCAAAAGGGTACAACTGATGATCAGAACTGTGGGCATGGTTTAATATTTTGTGCCCCCCAAAATCAAACTGCTTTAATCATAATTCCATATGCGGCTCTCACCAATGAAGCTCAAGAGAATGGGCGGAATTGGGGATGTGGATATGACTGGTATGCATCTATAGGCCTTGGATGGGAACACCTCATTGGTGAAACAGGTTATGATTGGTCCAATTGGTCATTAAAAGCAGCAAAAGAACATAGAAAGAAGTTTAACCTAAGCAAAACGGCCCATAATTTAATATTGAAATACAAATCAAGTCACCCAGTGTGTTTGATGGTGAGGTTGTGGGCATATTCTGGCGGAAAAGATCCCCACTTCCGAGTAGCATTGTGTTATGGGAACCGTGTTAAACCAGAAATGCCATTAAAAACTTCAAAGAAAGGTGGACACATGTTAATGGTTAACAAAATAACTACTGATGATTGGTTCCTTGTTGTCACAGGAGTTTCAGGACAAAATAACAATTGGTTACTATTGGTGGAACAAGCAGCAAATGTAGCGAGAAAAGATTGTGTGGTTTGCATGGGTCCCAGGCCTTTGTTGCGCATAGTTCCGGCACAATTATCACAAGATTGTATTATTCCATGAATGAACACGACTGTACCAACTGAGAGGTGTAAATCATGGGATCCTATATATCCCGTAACAGAAGCAGATAAAAACAAACCGATGTTTTCTACTCTAGTAGCACCAAATAATTTCACTTGTATAAACATGATTGGTAAAGGCAAAAAATAGGACCACTGAACGACACACAGTGTAAAGTAACCTTAAAAGTCGGACCAAAGTTTATGCCAGTATCACGGAGCGGCAGCTGGTGGTGGTCCGGAGATGATAGACTGTTTGATAGATGACCTAAAGATAAATCTGGATTGTGCGCTATTATCACTTTGATATTGCCTGTGTCAGTATACCCGATGCCTGTTCAAGATTTAATGGAAAGGGCACCAATGTTTTTGTCTAATCTAGAACATAGACAAATAAGAGATTTGTCCTGGCAGGGGCAAAATAATCCGACGTATATCGACGCCATCGGTGTTCCTCGTGGGGTTCCAAATCAATACAAATTGGCTGACCAAGTTGCAGGAGGATTTGAATACTTCATATGCTGGTGGTGTACGATGAATAAAAATGTTGATGGGATAAACTATATCCACTTCAATGTACAGAGATTAGGAAATTGGACTCCGAGCGGGTCGGAAGCTGTGCACGAGCAGCTCAAGGACGTTCCAAAACCGCATAGCCGTCGACACGCTCCTCGCAAGAGAGGGAGGTGTTTGCGGTATGTTTGGAGAACAACCAATACTGCTTCAGATGGCAGCCGGACCAGAGCCATCGATGGTCTACGGACCCTCAATCAACACTCCTTGTGGGACAGCTGGATGGACGTTTTTGGTAAATACAAAACCCTAATTTCACCAATATTGATATCAATTGCTGTTTTGCAGCCATTCTGACATTGTGTGGATGTTGTTGTATCCCATGCATTCGAGCTTTAATCAGTAGATTAATCACCACAGCAATTACCCACATGGAACCGTATGGAGCAGATGTGATTACGATGTTTAAACTACAACATTTATTGATGACAAGTTATTTAAATGAATTTGTTTCATAAAAATGATTCTACAGTTAAAAAATTGAAATGAAGTGACTGTAAAATGATATGAGAATTTGTGCAAATACATGATAAACAGGAGGGAAATGTTAGATATATTGTAGAAGTTATCATTTATTTGCTTAGCTTGCATGAGTATTATGGACGATTTTGATAAAGGAAGATGTCTCGCCTTCAAGATGATTGCTCAGCAGGAATCATCAGAGAGAAGGACGTGGCCGGGACGTGGCAGGTGTTGGTGCCATGTTTTCACCTTGAAACCCTACCCTTAGTGTGTTGTGTCTTGTAGCTTAGTACGTTATGTCTTGTAAACTTAGAAACCTCCCTATTTTCAAATCAATGCAGGAGCGACGGGAGAGATTGTTTAGAGCGTGTTGAGAGGCTGTAACCTGAACAATCTCCCATGCGCCCTCCTCATGAGAAAAAGAAACCAGCGTCTTCATTCCTTTTGTGTCTATTTTTTATAATGTTGGGCAAGATAAATCCAACATATCTTCTTCTTGTCCATATAGTTTCTAAAAGCCCCGTGAGTGTTGAGAATGAACACTGTTGCCAAAATACTTAAAAGGGACTAGTTAAAGGTGGTGGGAAAGAGGGCGGGTGTGGATCAGTAGAGCGGGTCGTCCAGTGACCGAAGGGTCGCCGGTTCGAACCCCGGCTCCGACTGTCCGTATGTGGAAGTGTCCTTGGGCAAGACACCGAACCCTAATTCGCTCCCAGTGAGCCTGGCAGCGCCTTGCACGGCAGCAGCCGTCCAGTGGTCATCGGTGGAATCATTTACTGATAAAATATTAGATTTTCAATCGCGTTGGAAATCTCTGGCACGAGGCCGATTCAATACATACAGTGGGTACTGAAAGTGTTGAGACCCTTTGCTCAGTATTTAGTCGAAGCGCCCTTTTGAGCTAATACAGCCATGAGTCTTTTTGGGAAGGATGCAACAAGTTTTTCACACCCGGATTTCGTAATCAAGTCCGATCAGCATAATCAAACACAGCTGGACTCCGATGAAGGTGAAGAACCATTTGAAGGATGATCAGAAGAAATGGACACCACCCGAGTTAAATATAGGAGTGTCACAGCACAGGGTCGGAATACTTATGGCTGTGTGATATTTCAGTTCTTCTTTTTTCATAAATCTGCAAAAATGTCAACAATGATTTTTTTTTTCTGTCAATATGGGGTGCTGTGTGTACAAAAAAAAATTAAGTGATTTTTGCAAATGGCTGCAATATAACACAGAGTGAAAAATTTAAGGGGGTCCGAATACTTTCCGTACCCACTGTATGTATGTATGTATCGATCCAATATATGTATAGATCACAAATGAGTTTCTGCAGATGGCATTGTGTGACAGATGTGGACTGTCATGATGTCGGACGACCCGTAACGAAGGTCTCCTGTCCCGAAACTGCGGCTGATCTCATTTGATATTATCTGATCCATAAAAGCTCAAATATTGGGCTGATCATTATAATATTATTATTTATGATAGTTTGAAGCTGTCATGAGTAGAAATGTCTGCATATATTTTGGTGATGATTGTTGACAGTTGTGGGACATGAAGCCACGTTTCTTGGGTTCATGCATGAGGCTTGCAAGGATGTGGTGCTCGCCCGGCGTGTTTGCGTCATTTTAATGCTGTCGTTCTCATCCATCCCAAATTTTTAAATTTGTCAAGCACATTAAAGTCGTGATTGAACATCATTTCGGGGTACGAGCTGTTGTTCATGTGATGCAATGATATATGACAGCAATGGAAGATATACAACGTAATACCAGCTTGAACAAGGCGGTGTTTGGAAACTCAAGCAATTTCCTGAAAAGTTGTCATTTTGAAGGTGAGGGGATTCCACCTGACAGCTGCGATATACAAATATGACCAATGACTGCCACTTCATAGTATGGTACATTCCTTTTCCCACACCAGCGATGCCAGTGCTTTTCAATTTTCAATTTTGTTGATGAAAAAGGGGCGTTCGAAAGGGAATTAGTTATTTACCAATTGCTCCAAAATGTATTGATATTATTGGAAATGAGTGCCAGTTTCATTTTCTTGAGCATGCATGCATTTTGTCCAATGTTTTCGTGATGTCAATATCAAATCAGTGAATGATTGATTGAAATAGACTGGAAAGAAACTTTGACTTGGTGCTAAACTGTAACGTGTATATGTGATCCTGAATAAAGTACACTGCTCAAAACAGTGAGGGTGACTCCATTTACTTGTACATCAAATCCATTTTCCCCATTGAAAATAATTGAAATGTCTTTCATGCATTGGAAAGCCTCTAAAAGCAAAATGCTGGCAACACAAAGCAAGAAATGGCCCAAGCGACAAGGCCTAAGTGCGAAAACTGCTCCGGTGGGGCACTGGTACGTCAAGGTAGCGCTGTACTTGGCTGACTTTGGGTCTTGGGCGTCCTCCACCCGCTCCTCCCCTGGAGACCCAGAAGAAGAGAGCCAATGCAGCTTCAGCACTTCTTGACATGTCAAACTGTGTGCATGTTTCCACAGTACCAGGTAAATATTTAATTCATGTTTGACATTTTAAAAGTGTACAGTGTTTTTAGGACAAATGCAGCCCTATGGGGGGCACAAGTCAGTGCGAACTGTAGGCCGGTCCCAAGCCCGTATAAATGCAGAGGGTTGCGTCAGGAAGGGCATCCGGCTTAAAACTTTGCCAAACCAATATGAGCGTTCATCCAACGAATTCCATACCGGATCGGTCGTGGCCCGGGTTAACGACGTCCGCCACCGGCGCCGTCAACCTGCGGGGCGCCGTTGGAAATTCAGCTACTGTGGGTCGAAGTCAAAGAAGAAGAGGTGGAAAGCAGGTTCTTCGGCAGAAAGAGAAGAGGAAAGCACAGAGCCTAGAACTGAATGTGGGGTCTTTGAATGTTGGGACTATGACGGGAAAATCTGTGAGTTGGTTGACATGATGATTAGGAGAAAGGTTGATATATTGTGTGTCCAGGAGACCAGGTGGAAAGGCAGTAAGGCTAGAAGTTTAGGGGCAGGGTTTAAATTATTTGACCATGGTGTAGATGGGAAGAGAAATGGAGTCGGGGTTATTTTAAAAGAAGAGTTGGCTAAGAATGT
The DNA here is from genome assembly GCF_024500275.1 of Phycodurus eques. NCBI lineage: Eukaryota > Metazoa > Chordata > Actinopteri > Syngnathiformes > Syngnathidae > Phycodurus > Phycodurus eques. The sequence goes on along the minus strand of NW_026904098.1, from coordinate 55,130 downwards.
CTTGGAGGTGAAAAGAGTATCAGATCGAGTGATGAGGCTGAAATTTGAAATTGAGGGTGCTATGTGTCATGTGATTCGTGGCTATGCCCCACAGGTAGGATGTGACCGAGAGGTGAAAGAGAAATTCTGGAAGGAGCTAGATGACGTAGTTCTGAGCATCCCAGACAGAGAGAGAGTCGTAATTGGTGCAGATTGTAATGGACATGTTGGTGAAGGAAACAGGGGTGATGAAGAAGTGATGGGTAAGTACGGCATCCAGGAAAGGAACTTGGAGGGACAGATGGTGGTAGACTTTGCAACAAGGATGCAAATGGCTGTAGTGAACACTTTTTTCCAGAAGAGGCACGAACATAGGGTGACCGACAAGAGCGGAGGTAGAAGCACGCAGGTGGATTACATCTTGCGCAGACGATGTCGTCTGAAGGAGGTTACCGACTGTAAGGTAGTGGTAGGGGAGAGTGTGGCGAGACAGCATAGGATGGTGGTGTATAAGATGACTCTGGTGGTGGGGAGGACAATTAGGAAGACAAAGGCAGAGAAGAGAACCATGTGGTGGAAGCTGAGACAGGACGAGTGTTGTGCAGCTTTTCGGGAAGAGGTGATACAGGCTCTCGGTGGACGGCAGGAGCTTCCAGAAGACTGGACCACTGCAGCCAAGGTGATCAGAGAAGCAGGCAGGAGAGTACTTGGTGTATCTTCTGGCAGGGAAGGAGAGAAGGAGACTTGGTGGTGGAACCACACAGTGCAGGAAATCATACAAGGAAAAAGGTTCGCTAAGAAGAAGTGGGACACTGAGAGGACCGAGGAGAGGCGAAAGGAATACATTGAAATGCGACGTAGGGCAAAGGTAGAGGTGGCAAAGGCCAAACAAGAGGCATATGATGACATGTATGGCAGGTTGGACACTAAAGAAGGAGAAAAGGATCTATACAGGCTGGCCAGACAGAGGGATAGAGATGGGAAGGATCTGCAGCAGGTTAGGGTGATTAAGGATAGAGATGGAAATATGTTGACTGGTGCCAGCAGTGTGCTTGCTAGATGGAAAGAATACTTCGAGGAGTTGATGAATGAGGAAAATGATAGAGAAGGGAGAGTAGAAGAGGTAAGTGCGGTGGACCAGGAAGTGGCAATGATTAGTAAGGGGGACGTTAGAAAGGCATTAAAGAGGATGAAAAATGGAAAGGCAGTTGGTCCTGATGACATTCCTGTGGAGGTATGGAAGCATCTCGGAGAGGTGGCTTTGGAGTTTTTGACCAGCTTGTTCAACAGAATTTTAGTGCGTGAGATGATGCCTGAGGAATGGAGGAAAAGTGTACTGGTGCCCATTTTTAAGAACAAAGGTGATGTGCAAAGCTGGTTTCATACTGGTTTCAGTATGGTTTCATGCCTAGAAAGTACCACAGATGCATTATTTGCCTTGAGGATGTTGATGGAAAAGTACAGAGAAGGTCAGAAGGAGCTTGTAGATCTAGAGAAAGACAGAGTACCCAGAGAGGAACTGTGGTACTGCATGCAGAAGTCTGGAGTGGCAGAGAAGTATGTTAGAATAATACAGGACATGTACGAGGGCAGCAGAACAGCGGTGAGGTGTGCTGTAGGTGTGACAGAAGAATTTAAGGTGGAGGTGGTACTGCATCAGGGATCAGCCCTGAGCCCCTTCATTTTTGCAGTGGTGATGGATAGGCTGACAGATGAGGTTAGACTGGAATCCCCGTGGACCATGATGTTTGCAGATGACATTGTGATCTGCAGTGAAAGTTGGGAGCAGCTGGAGGAACAGTTAGAAAGATGGAGGCATGTACTGGAAAGAAGAGGAATGAAGATTAGCCGAAGTAAGACAGAATATATGTGCATGGATGAGAGGGGTGGTGGGGGAGGAGAGAGGCTACAGGGAGAAGAGATAGCAAGGGTGGAGGACTTTAAATACTTGGGGTCAACCGTTCAGAGCAATGGGGAGTGTGGTCAGGAAATGAAGAAACGGGTCCAAGCAGGTTGGAACGGGTGGAGGAAGGTGTCAGGTGCGTTATGTGACAGAAGAGTCTCTGCGAGGATGAAGGGCAAAGTTTATAAAACAGTAGTGAGGCCGGCCATGATGTACGAATTAGAGACAGTGGCACTGAAGAGACAACAGGAAGCAGAGCTGGAGGTGGCAGAAATGAAGATGTTGAGGTTCGCTCTCGGAGTGACCAGGTTGGATAAAATTAGAAATGAGCTCATCAGAGGGACAGCCGAGGTTCGATGTTTTGGAGACAAAGTTAGAGAGAGCAGACTTGGATGGTTTGGACACGCCAAACCCTCCAAACCGTCTGCCAATCCAGAGGCACTGTCCCCGATGTCCACGCGATGTTGCAGAGGCGTGTCAACCAGGACAGCCCTACAACATCAAGAGCCTTGAGGAACTCTGGGCGAATCTCATCCACCCCCGGTGCCCTGCCACCGAGGAGCTTTTTAACCACCTCGGTGACCTCAACCCCAGAGATAGGAGAGCCCGCCTCAGAGAACCCAGACTCTGCTCCCTCATGGGATGGCGTGTCGGTGGAATTGAGGAGGTCTTCGAAGTATTCTCCCCACCGGCTTACAATCTCCCGAGTCGAGGTCAGCAGCGCCCCATCCCCCACTATACACAGTGTTGATGGTGCACTGCTTTCCCCTCCTGAGACGTCGGATGGTGGACCAGAATTTCCTCGAAGCCACCCGGAAGTCTTTCTCCATGGCCTCACCGAACTCCTCCCATGCCCAAGGTTTTGCTTCAGCGACCACCAAAGCTGCATTCCGCTTGGCCAGCCATCTGCTGCCTCAGGAGTCCCACAGGCCAAAAAGGCCAGATAGGACTCCTTCTTCAGCTTGACGGCATTCCTCACCATTGGTGTCCACCAACGGGTTCGGGCTCAAGCAATTCCCTGAAAAGTTGTCATTTTGAAGGTGAGGGGATTCCACCTGACCGCTGCGATATACAAATATGACCAATGACTGCCACTTCATAGTATGGTACATTCCTTTTCCCACACCAGCGATGCCAGTGCTTTTCAATTTTCAATTTTGTTGATGAAAAAGGGGCGTTCGAAAGGGAATTAGTTATTTACCAAATGCTCCAAAATGTATTGATATTATTGGAAATGAGTGCCAGTTTCATTTTCTTGAGCATGCATGCATTTTGTCCAAACTGACTTTTGGTGCTAAACTGTAACGTGTATATGTGATCCTGAATAAAGTACACTGCTTAAAACAGTGAGGGTGACTCCATTTACTTGTACATCAAATCCATTTTCCCCATTAAAAAGTATTGAAATGTTTTTATCTTTTGGAAACCCTCCAAAAACAAAATGCTCGCAACTTAAAGCAAAAACTAGCCCAAGAGATGAGGCGGAAGTGAAAAAACTGCAAAGCGGGCATTGCGGAAGATCACAAGCAGGCGACCTCTTAGCTCCACGATCAGATCGTGGCGACATGATGTCACACTCTCCTCACACTGATGATGATGATGATAAACAGTCGGAAGGCGATCTGACATGTCACACTGACAACAAACGATGGAAATGTTCTCAGTGTGGGAAAACGTTTTACTTCCTAAGAGTGAACGACGCATGACGACACTGGTGAGAAATCTTTTTCCTGCTCAGTTTGAAATTCTCTCCTAAGTATTGGGCAAAGAAACACAAGTATGCTGGTGAGAATCGCAGGGGTCAAGAAGCTATAAAGACGAGACTGTAAAGAAGCATTGACTTTTGGTGGTAAACTGTAAAGTGTATACAGTATGTGATGCATGATAAAAGAGTGATCAATGATAAAACACGCTTCAGACAGTGACAGTAACTCAATTTGTTTGGAAATCAAACAAATCAAACTCACATACTGTATACACTTTCCAGTTTACCACCAAAAGTCAATGCTTCCTTACAATCTAGTTCAATCAATCATTCATTTATTTGATATGGACATCACAAAATTATTGGGAAATAAGGCATACATTACTGTGTGTATTTTGGCACCAGTGCTAATTCTTAACATTTGTCCACGGGAGGCTTTTACAAAAGACGACAACATGAAGATAAGAGATAGAGAGAAGAGAAGATAAACATGCCCACATTGCAGTTTTTTCACTTCCGCCTCATCTCTTGGGCCAGTTTTTGCTTTGAGTTGCGAGCATTGTTTTTGGAGGGTTTCCAAAAGATAAAAACATTTCAATACTTTTTAATGGAGAAAATGGATTTGATGTACAAGTAAATGGAGTCACCCTCACTGTTTTAAGCAGTGTACTTTATTCAGGATCACATATCCACGTTACAGTCTAGCACCAAAAGTCAGTTTTTTTTAGTCTAGTTTGACTTCATTTGGCTCAAACCGGTGGCCTGCCGTAAAGGATCATGGGTAATACATCTCCTTTCCCTTCTCGCCATGCGGGAGGAGCGACGATCGTGCTTCAGCAAATCTTCCTGAATTTGGACCGAATGTTGCGAATCGTCGACGCTTGACGCCCCTGATCGCGACTTTAGTGGACTAAAACATCATTCGTGCCATCTTCGTGTCCGGTTGGAGTCGCCTCGTGCACGTCGAAGCTTCTCGGCCTAGCTTAGCTTAGCTTAGCTTAGCTTGCTAGCAAAGAGACGCGTTTGGGATCAACACTTTGCTCAGCAGAGATCAAGCGGGAGGTAAAGTGTTCTTCTTTACACCACCTACTAGTGTCTAAAGCTTAAATGGAGTGAAAATAACACACACACACCAACTACAACATTAAATAATATCCTCGAACAATTCTTTTCGAAATAGTTATTTGTTGTTATTATCTCCATCTGGATCCTTTTGTGGAATAATGTCTGTCATGTTTCATCACAAATTGTTTCTCCTGAAGTCAAAAATTAGCCGTCTTCTTCATCTGTTACAATACATAATTACGTTTTAATGTTTCATTTTGTTGACTTTGGTGCTTTGCCGTTTTGACTCATCTGCTGTTTGACTCCCAATGTCCAAATCGGAATCTTGAGTTCAATGTTTCACATGTTCGATGATCACTTGCTTTTCTCATCCCTCCAAAGTGTTGCGATCGTCGTGTGAAAATGTGTGCAAGGACAGCAGAGTACGAGGAGGAACTTTGGGGCCCAAAAGAGGAGAAGGAGCCACAACGTCAACTGCTGGACGCTGCGTTCAATCTGCAGCCTCGAATTGTGCTCCGCAGAGCAGGTGGGTTCACTTGTTGCATGCATTCGAATTTTATTGCTGTTCCTGTTCCTGTGTTTCTTTCCAGCCTCCGTTTGATGACTCATTCACTGCCAGACATTTTCACTCCGTTTTCACGCCCCACAGAATATTGTGTACTATGACGATGTCAACACCAAAACCACCGAAAGAAAGATCCGACTCTCTTTCTTTCATCAGAAAAAAAGTTCGTCTCTCCCTTATACCGTTCTTTAGTAATCAGCAGTCAAATATAGGCGACTTTCGGCCAAATCTGTTCGTGGAGGAAAAACAGCCTTTTTGTGAAAGCAGACGCATCAAGCAGAACAATGACTTTGACACCAACATTTTTTTCCTTTCGTGAAAACCTCAAACATCTGAACATAAAACAATACAGAGAAAGTACAGAAAAATAATATATTTACAAGTATAACTCTGTGCAGAATTGACATGAGACAAAGATGCGTGAACACATGGGGCTCCCAGACTTGCGCTTCGTCCGTCGTAATTCTCCTCCTCTACCGTTCGCTCAATAGTCTAGTTTTTTTTTTGGACCTTGCGCTAAAATCTAGCCAAGTTTTAGCCACATCTGGATTTTATTCTTTGGTGGCAGTGAACGGGATCTCGTGTGGTTGTCGGTGTCCTTGAAACCAGTCCCGACTTCTGCTTGAAGCACAACCTGTGCAGTTTAGAAATATTTTTATGACCGTATTTTCACGACTATATGGCGTACGTAAAAGTCGTACATTTTCTCCAAAATGGACGGGGCGCCTTGTGTCCAAAATGTATAAATGTTGTTGTGTGACGAGCGCGCCGCTTGACTGACTGGGAGCGTTTCCTGCCGACACGCTGCTTATACAGAGGAAATGCGGACGTAAAGGGGGGAGGGTCCGCGTGAAGGAGGACGCTAAAGGCACGCCCCCGGTAGGTATATAGCGCCGGTCAAGCTAGCCTCCACTCGTAAAGTAAAGTAGCAATCAATCACTTTGTTATTATAAATGGAATATATATAATATTTATGCTGTGCTGCAATTTTGTATCTGTTTTTAAACGTAATCATCTGGTGACCAAATGTCTCGCTTTGTTTGTAGCTAGCAAGCTAAGCTAGAATAAACGATCTTCAAAATGCATCGAGACAAGTTCACCTGGACACAAATATTTGATGAATGATGCTTTAGTACGGTAAAATAATGATGGATGTCTGTCGAGCCTTCAATGCAGAACTAATTTGAAAAGAAGTATATCTGCAATGGGTGGCATGGAAGACGACTGGTTAGCACATCTGTCTCACAGTTATGAGGTTTGGGGTTCAAATCCCAGCCTCGCCTGTGTGCAGTTTGCGTGTTCAGCGCCTGCGTGGGTTTCCTCCAGCACTCCGGTTTCCTCCCACATCCCAAAAACTTGCGTGGTTCGTTGATTGAAGACTCTAAATTGCTCGGTTAAACATAAAAACAGAATACAATGATTTGGAAATCATATTCAACTTATATTTCATTGAATACACTACAAAGACAAGATATTTCATGTTCATGCTGAAAAACTTTATTGTTTTTCGCAAATAATCATGAACTCAGAATTTTATGGCTGCAACACGTTCCCAGAAAGCTGCGACAGGTGGCAAAAAAGACAAAGTGAGAAAGTTGAGGAATGCTCATCAAACACCTGTTTGGAACATCCCACAGGTGAACAGGCTCATTGGGAACAGGCGGGTGCCATGATTGGGTAGAAAAGGAGCTTCCCTGAATTGCTCAGTCATTCACAAGCAAAGATGGGGCGAGCCTCACCTCTTTGTCAACAAGTGTGTGAGAAAATAGTCCAACAGTTGAAGGACAATGTTCCTCAACGTACAATTGCGAGGAATTTAGGGATTTCATCATCTACGGTCCATAATATCATCAAAAGGTTCAGAGAATCTGGAGAAATCGCTGAATGTAAGCGTAAAGGCCGAAAACCAACATCAAATGCCCGTGACCTTCGACCCCTCAGGCGGCACTGCATGAAAAACCGGCATCAATGTGAAAAGGATATCAATGCATGGGCTCAGGAACACTTCAGAAAACCAATGTCAGTCAGTACGGTTCAGCACTACATCTGTAAGTGCAACTTGAAACTCTACTATGCAAAGCAAAAGCCATTTATCAACAACACCCAGAAACGCCGCCGGCTTCTCTGGGCCCGAGCTCATCTGAGATGGACTGATGCAAAGTGGAAAAGTGTTCTGTGGTCTGACAAGTCCGCATTTCAAATTGTTCTTTGAAATTGTGGACGTTCTGTCCTCCGGGCCAAAGAGGAAAAGAACCATCCGGACTGTTATGGACGCAAAGTTCAAAAGCCAACATCTGTGACGGTATGGGGCCGTGTTAGTACCAATGGCATGGGTAACTTACAGATCTGTGAAGGCACCATTAATACTGAAAGGTACATACAGTTTTTGGAGAAACATATGCTGCCATCCAAGCAACGTCTTTTTCATGGACCCACCTGCTTATTTCAGCAAAACAATGGCAAACCACATTCTGCACGTCTTACAACAGCGTGGCTTCGTAGTAAAAGAGTGAGGGTACTAGAGTGGCCTGCCTGCAGTCCAGACCTGTCTGCCATTGTGTGGCGCATTATGAAGCGTAAAATACGACAACGGAGATCCCGAACTGTTGAACAGCTGAAGCTGTACATCGAGCAAGAATGGGAAAGAATTCCACGTACAAAGCTTCAACAATTAGTGTCCTCAGTTCCCAAACGTTTATTGAATGTTGTTCAAAGAAAAGGTGATGTAACACAGTGGTAAACATGAGCCTGTCCCAGCTTTTTGGGAACGTGTCGCAGCCATCAAATTCCAAGTTCATGATGATTTGCTAAAAACAATAAAGTTGATCCGTTTGAACATGAAATATGTTGTCTTTGTCGTGTATTCAATTAAATAGAAGTTGAACATGATTTGCAAATCTTTGTATTCTGTTTTTATTTATCTTTAACACGATGTCCCAACTTCATTGGAATTGGGTTTGTACTTTTTGGGAAAATACAGTTTGACATTTTTTGTCATTTTGCTGCTATTTCGATAACAGATATTTAACTTTGTACAGTATAAAAAGTTCAGTTGCATTCATTAGTTATCTCGTGTACATTTTCCTATTTTTTTTATTTTATTCCCCCCTCTTTTACCAGATGCCACGATCAGGAAAATAAAAAGTCCCATGTTGCCCAGCCCTACACTCACCGTGCCATATTTGTTCATACGAGGCATTACTTCTCACCCCAAATGTTTTGAGTTTTATCGACTTTGATCGATGGAACCATTTTTACTGGTGACTGTCAAACATTATGCCAACGCTCGACAAAGTAGAGTTTTTCACAGTAGCTGTCTGTTGTCATACAAGATCGGCCGAACTCCCAGAGACAAATTCCTTGTGTGTTTGACATACTTGGCAAATAAAGATGTTTCATTGTTGCGATTATCTTATGCTTTTATTGTATTTGAAGATACCTAATCGTTGCCTGTCTCATGGCCATATGCCATATTCCAACAGGCAGTATAGCAGTTACGACCCAGTGCCGTAAAGTGTCATTGTGTTTTGGTGTGCAATGACTCCTCCGAACCCAACTTTGATGACAAAATTCTTGTTAGCACACAGTTGTTGTCCGCGCATTATTGGACATGATAATCTGCCAACAAAGCCGCCATTCAGGCAGTGATTAGTGACTCAGTGTCACGATGATCAGCGACAGTAACTTCATCACGCAGGCAGCTCCCCTCTGGCATTTCCGCAGCTGCGGATGTCTCATTTACTCCAGGGACGTTCCGTTCTGCCGTCTTGTGCCAGTGACGAAGCTGGCATGGAGGTGAAGAATAGTAACTTCGTCATGTGATGATTTGTGAGGCTAGCTAGCTGTAATGTTCCATCGTCTTGTCAACATATATAAGGAGTTCCAGTCTTATTACTTGTTCTGTTGTGGACAGTGTAATGTCTGAAGTCTTGAGTGTGGGTCGTTAAGGGCGGGCCCTGTTGATTGGCGGTCGGACAAAGGAACATTTCAGCTGGAACGTTGGCTCAAGTTAGTCAATTTGAGTACGGAGTGACTGAGCGTGAGTTAAGTTAGCTAACCCTCCACGTACTTTGCTGTCGTACACAAAACGTTATCCTCACACTTGATCTTTGCTTAAAAATGTTTTGCTGACAAACGTCTCTCTTTGTGTGCGGCTAGCAAGCTAAGCTAGGCTAAACTAGCTTGGGAAGATTCAAAATGCATCGAGACAAGTTTACGAGATCTGATGAATGATGTTTTCGTGTGGTAAAGTAGTGATGGATGTACTCTGTCAAGACAACAATTCAGTATTAATTTGGAAAGAAGTAGATCTGCAGTGGATGTAGAATGGGAAGTCGACTCGATTTTACTGCACGGCACAATTTGTTTTGCGCATCTCAGTTTAACAATCCTCTGTCATTGGCCAGAATGAGATAACCCCCAGACCCCCCTATAATTGTTTATTTTTATTTTTATTTTGCCACCTTTTTCATGCCTTTGGTGTTTGCATGTCAGTTGTGTTAGCCATTGCTCTTGTTCTCTCTCAGTATATTATGTTTTTAGCCTTGTCTGAAAATGCAGCTTGATCGTACTTTATGCGCCCCTGCTAATTTCTGTGTCGGAGATACGTGACACACATGAAAGAGATGCCTGATCCCTGCAAAATACACATTAGTCACAACATGAGAACAGATTTTCCAAACCATTTGTGTTTGTCTTCTTGTGTTTTACAGACATCACTAAAGATCTTCGTACTGACCAGCAGGAGCCAGAGCCCCTTCACATTAAAGAGGAAGTGGAGGACGAAGAACTCCACCACATCAAAGAGGAAGAGGAGGAGGTCACCAAGTTTCCATCGACTGGTGTTCCTCTAAAGAGTGAAGACAAAGTTCAAAGTGAGGAGAGAAGGGGGGCGGAGCCTCCAAGCAGCAGCTCAAGGCAACTCATGACAACAGAAGGTGATGGAGATCACTGTGGAAAATCACAAGCAGACGGCATCTTAGCGCCACTGTCAGACAGTGACGACATGAAGTCACACTCGACTCACACTGATGATGGACAGTCTGAAGTTGATAAGACATTTCAGACTGACAACAAACAATGGAAATGTTCTCAGTGTGGGAAAACACTAGCTAGTAAGAGTACTTTGAAACAACACATGAGAACACACACCGGTGAGAAACCTTTTTCCTGCTCAGTTTGTGGTCAAAGGTTCACTCAGAAGGGAAGCTTAAACACACACACAAGAATACACACTGGTGAGAAACCTTTTTCCTGCACCGTTTGTTGTCAAAGATTTTCCGTGAAGGCACACTTAAAAATACACGCAAGAACGCACACTGGTGAGAAACCCTTTTCCTGCTCAGTTTGTGATCAAAGGTTCTCTGAACATGGAAGTTTAAAAACACACACAAGAACCCACACTGGTGAGAAACCTTTTTCCTGCTCAGTTTGTGGTCAAAGGTTCACTCAGAAGGGAGGCTTAAACACACACACAAGAACACACACCGGTGAGAAACCTTTTTCCTGCACAGTTTGTTGTCAAAGATTTTCTGTTAAAGCACACTTAAAAATACACACAAGAACGCACACTGGTGAGAAACCCTTTTCCTGCTCAGTTTGTGATCAAAGGTTCTCCCAAAAGGGAAACTTAAAAAGTCACACAAGAACGCACACTGGTGAGAAACCTTTTTCCTGCTCAGATTGTGACCAAAGATTCTCTAAGAAGGAAACCTTAAAAAGACACACAAGAACGCACACTGGTGAAAAACCTTTTTCCTGCTCAGTTTGTGACCAGAGATTCTCTAAGAAGGAAACGTTAAAAATACACACGAGAACACACACTGGTGAGAAACCTTTTCCCTGCACCGTTTGTGGTCAAAGATTTTCTGTGAAGGGATACTTAAAAATACACACAAGAATGCACACTGGTGAGAAACCTTTTTCCTGCACCGTTTGTTGTCAAAGATTTTCTGTTAATGCACACTTAAAAATACACACAAGAACGCACACTGGTGAGAAACCTTTTTCTTGCACTGTTTGTGGTCAAAGATTTTCTGGAAAGGGAGGTTTAAAAATACACACAAGAGCACACACTGGTGAGAAACCTTTTGTCTGCTTCTATTGTGGCCAAAAATTCTCTGTGAAGGAACACTTAAGAACACACACAAGAACGCATACTGGTGAGAAACCTTTTTCCTGCTCAGTTTGTGGCCAAATGTTCTGTTATACGTATCAGGCTAAGACACACAAGTGTGCGGGTGAGAAGAGCAGTGATCAAGAAGCTTTTTAATGAAAATGTAAATGTTTAATCTGAAAACTAATTACCTGATTTACAAAAGTCTACAGTCTTGTATTCTGTGTACCAGATTTTATTATATTCTTCTTCTTGACCATATATTTTCTCAAAGACCCTCAAGTGTAAAGAATTAACATTGGTGCCAAAATACTTAAAAGGGACTAGTTGAAGGTGAGAACACGGGCACGTATGCCATCGTGCTGGACTCAAAAATGTCTCCCGAAAAAAGCTCCCCAAAACACACTCAGTCGTCATTTTAGTCATTTACTGATGAAATATTTAATTTTCAGCGAGATTTTGGCCTGCCCACAGTTTGGATATGTCAGCCTGTTACAGCCTGACGCAAAATGAGCAGGAGCCGATTACATTTCCTCATTGAACTTCTGTGTTTTCCATGGTGTAATTTGTCCCCATATTGAAAGTCTGGGACAATAATGATAATAAGAATACAATAATAAGACAATAATGAGCAAAAATAGTGATAGTGATTGTTTAAAAAATAAAAATTTTGAATTTTATTTTTTTAATAACTTTTTTTATTTTTAAATTCTTCTTTGAACGTACGTCAGCTCAATTTTGAATTGATTGCACCACAAATGTATTGTATATGTGTGAATGTATGTATAGATCAAAAGTATGTATGGATCACAGAGGCGTTTCTGTCGGTGGCATTGTGTGACAGACGTGGACTTTGGCTGTCTGTCATAACGTCGGCTGACCCATGACGGGGGTCTCCCGGCCGAACGCGTTTCGTCGTTTAATATCCTGAAACTGCAGGTGATCTGATTTTATTTCATCTGATCCATATAATCTAAAATATTGGGCTGATTGTGGAAATATTTGTCAGAGGTTGAAGCTGCGATGAGAAGAGATGTCCGCATAAATTTTGGTGATGATTGTTGACAGTTTTTGGGTGTTATTGGGTTAGGTTAGAGACCCTTCGTTATCGATGTTTCTTGGGTTCATGTATGAGGCCTGCAAGGATGTGGCAATCACCCGCCGTGTTTGTATGATTTTACTGATGCAATTTTTGAGCACATCAAATGAGTGATTGAACATAATTCTGGGGTACTGGTTGTCGTTCATGTGATGCAGTGGTGTATGACTGCAAAGTAAGATATAATACCAGCTTCAACAAAGTGGTGTTTGGAAACTCAAGCAAGCTGTATATTTTTTTTTCCTGAAAAAAGTGAGGGGATTCCACCTGACAGCTACGATGTATAAAATATGACCCATTACTGCCACTTAATAGTATAGGACATTCCTTTTCCCACACCAGCGATGGCAAGTGATTTTCCATTTTCGATTTTGCAGATGAAAAGGGGGCGTTTGATAGGAAATGAGTTATTTACCAATTGCTCCAAAACGTTTTGATGTTATTGGAAATGACTGCCAGTTTAATTTTCTTGAGCAAATATCCATAAAACAAACTTGTTCGTGAAATGTAGACCATGAAGACACATACTTCCTTTAAGCAATGCATGCATTTTCTCCAACGTTTTCGTGATGTCAATATCAAATAAGTGAATGATTGATTGAAATAAGACTGGAAAGAAACCTTTACTTTTGGTGGTAAAGTGTATTTGTGATCCTTAATAAAATACACTCCTTTAAACAGTGAGGGCTACTCAATTTGCTTGTACATCAAATCCATTGAAATGTCTTTTCACCACTGGAACCCCTCCAAAAACAAAATGCTCTCAACATAAAGGAAAAAAATGGCCCAAGCGACAAGGCCGAAGTGGAAAAACTGCAAAGCTGGGGCACTGCGGAGGATCACAAGCAGACGGCCTCTTAGCTCCACTCTCAGATAGTGACGACATGACGTCACACTCCTCACTCTGATGAAGATGATGATGAAAAGTCCGAAGGTGATACGACATCACGCTGACAACAAACGATGGAAGTGTTCTCAGTGTGGGAAAACGTTTGCTTGTAAGAGCGAACGACGCATGACAAGACACACTGGTGAGAAACCTTTTGCCTCCTCAGTTTGCGGTCAAAGATTCTCTCGTCAGTATCGGGCTAAAACACACAAGTGTGCAGTGAGAACAGCAGTGATGAAGAAGCTTTAAAGGAAATTACGATCACACTGATTTACAAACATCTACATTCTTGGCTTCTGTCTACCATCTTTTATTTTTTCAATCTTTTCATTTTCTTTGTATCTTCGAAAAGCCTCCTGTGGACAAATGTTGAGAATTATCACTGGTGCCAAAATACTTTTCTTATGTTTTAAAATGAGCAAATGATTGATCGAACTAGATTGTGATTCGATGTTTGACTTTAGGTGAAAAGGTTGAAAAGTGTGAATGGGATCCGTCATAAAATACAATTCTTCAAACAGTGAGAGTCACTCCATTGTCTTGTATGTCAAATCCATTTTCCCTGTTGAAAAGAACTGAAATGCCTTTAATCCTTTCAAAACCCTCCAAAACCAAAATGATGGCAACGTAAAACAAATAAGGCGGGGCCGGGATTTGAACCCCAGTCCTCAGAACTGTGAGGCGGATGTGCTAACCAGTCTAACCAGTAGAAGGCTGGAGAACCGCAGGATGCTGAGCCAGGACGACAGTGAATTAATGTGAAGGGCATGATAGGCATTAAACTGTCGATCAAGTGAATCATCTCAACATTTTACTGTATCAGAATCAGAATCAGAATCAGAATCATCTTTATTTGCCAAGTATGTCCAAAACACACAAGGAATTTGTCTCCGGTAGTTGGAGCCGCTCTAGTACGACAAACAGTCAATTTACAGAACACTTTGGGGACATAAAGACATTGACAAAAAACAATTGTGCAAAAAGATGCAGAGTCCTCTAGCACTTAGAACAGTTCGAATGACTAATATTGCAATAGTCCGGTGCAATGACCATTGTGCAAAGGGCGCCGAGACTTCAAGGAGTGGATGCGGTTTAAAGTGACGAGTAGTGCGACCATCTGGGACAATGTCGGTTGTGCAAATGTTGCAGATACTCCTCAATCAGTGTGCAAATGGAGCAGATGCTACTCTGGCACGAGTGGCCAGTATATGCAAATAGTGCAGCGTGGCGAGACAACTACAGTGAGTGCACAAGTAATAAATAATTGGCCCCACAGAAATGTGACAACGAACTCAAGTCAACAAATTGCCAGCTTGTTGTAATGGAATTGTAGGTTAGGTGTTTAAGAAGTTGATCGCAAGAGGGAAGAAGCTGTTGGAATGTCTACTAGTTCTAGTTTGCATTGATCGGTCGCGCCTCCCTGAGGGAAGGAGCTGGAAGAGCCGGTGACCGGGGTGCGGACGGTCCGAGAGGATTTTGTCTGAGTTCTGGCAGCGTGCAAGTCCGCAAGGGTGGGTAGGGGGGTACCGACAATCCTTTCAGCAGTTTTGATTGTCCGTTGCAGTCGGAGTTTGTCCTTTTTTGTAGCAGCACCGAACCAGACTGTGATGGAAGAACACAGGACCGATTCGATGACCGCTGTGTAGAACTGTCTCAGCAGCTCCGGTGGCAGGCCGTGCTTTCTCAGAAGCCGCAGGAAGTACATCCTCTGCTGGGCCTTTTTGAGGACGGAGTTGATGTTGTTCGCCCACTTCAGGTCCTGAGAGATTGTAATTCCCAGGAACTCGAAGGTCTCGACGGTTGACACAAGGCAGCTGGACAACGTGAGGGGCAGCTGTGGCGAAGGATGCCTCCTGAAGTCCACGATCATCTCTACCGTCTTGAGCGTGTTCAGCTCCAGGTTGTGTCGCCCGCACCGCAGCTCCGGCCGCTCCGCTTCCTGTCGATATGCAGACTCGTCACCGTCCTCGATGAGGCCGATGACGGTGGTGTCATCTGCAAACTTCAGGAGTTTGACAGTCGGGTTCGCTGAGGTGCAGTCGTTCGTGTAGATGGCCCTGTATTGATAAGAATATTAATCAACATTTAATACAGATTACCATTTCAACCGCTTTGATGCTCACATCTTGTGTGGTGATGAAATGCGACACTCGTCACGCTCCACTTTATCATATTTTTTTATTTTTTAAAATCATCATTGAAGCCATAATTGATTAACAATTAGACAGAATCATGATGATGTTTTCAATTTAACATTATGCAGAATAATTTTTATCCCATAACATAATAGACTTCAATAACTGTCCCTCATAATGTTCTTGACAACATTTTTAAAATGTAGAAATTCATATTGGGACAAATTGTTCTGGAAGTGAAATTTTATAAGTTGGCACCTTCCGACACCCGATTGGTTTTTCTGCGATCCATCCAGGGACTACGAATTTAGATGGCGAGGCCCCCGGTGAACACAACCAAAGAACACATTTTGCTCCTCCTGCCTTGAAACCAAGCCACGAATACGAACCAATGAGCGGTGACTGTGATTACACTGCATGCATAATACAATTGCCTCCCCAGTACGGCAGCCTTACACACGGCATCTCTACCGGTCGGGTTATTGCTGCTTCCTGTTCCATTCTCTTCCTTCTCCCCCAATAAGAGCACCACATCTTCCTCCTCCTCCTTGTTCTCCAAGACCAGAACCACCTCTTCACTGCCACCATGGGGTCACCCAGTCCCTCAATAACCCCTCTGCTCGTGACCTCAACCCCTGATGCTGCTGCTAATCACAACAAAACAATAATAATCACAGCAAGAGTTATGTTCTTAATACACAAAGACATTCCATGTAAGAAAATGGCATAAATTACAAACCGACACACACCCACTTTGAGGGTTTACGCTTTCTTATATCAAAGTGAACCCGCTCATTTGTTCACATGTCAAATAATATGGAAGTATCCTTTAACTGCTTAAAGTGTAATTCACAAAGTCAGGGCACAGAGACAACAAGAATCAACGATGCTTGCAATCCATCCATCCATCCAAAGAAAAGATCTGTCAATCTTTGCACATTTTGGTTCACGTCCGGTGTGGGGGCAGGGAGACGACCCTCCGAGTGATTGTCTAGATTAACAATTATTGACTATACCAGAAGGCCCTGGTGGTCTAGTGGTTAGGATTCGGCGCTCTCGCCGCCGTTGCACGGGTTCGATTCCCGGTCAGGGAACATTAATCCTGAAACCTATTTGGTCAAGTGTTGCTCAACATTGACTGTTATTTGCATTGACCTGGGTTTGATCCTCTTTCATGCAAGCCAGTGCAAACTGAAGGCTGGTACCAAGACAAGGAACATAGGGTGACCTCGAAGAGCAGAGGTAGAAAGGCATTCAAGAGAATGAAAAATGGAAATGCAGTTGGTCCTGATGACATTCCTGTGGAGGTATGGAAGCATCTAGGAGAGGTGGCTGTGGAGTTTGTGACCAGCTTGTTTCACAGAATTATAGCGGGTGAGAAGATACCTGAGGAATGGGGGAAGAGTGTGCTGGTGCCCAGTTTTAAGAACAAGGGTGATGTGCGGAGCTGTGGGAACTATAGAGGAATAAAATTGATGAGCCACACAATAAAGTTACGGGAAACAGTTGTGGAGGCTAGACTCAGGACAGAAGTGAGCATTTGTGAGCAACACAACATCCATCAACCTTCTCTTTGGTCTTCCTCGAGCTCTCTTGCCTGGCAGCTCCATCCTCATCATCCTTGTACATATATGCTCACTCTCTCTCCACTGGACGTGTCCAAACCATCGACTTCTGCTCTCTCTAACTTTGTCTCCAAAACATCAAATCTTGGCTGTCCCTCTGATGAGCTCTTTTCTAATTTTATCCAACCTGGTCACAATAGCAAACCTCACCATCTTCATTTCCACCATCTCCAGCTCAGCTTCCTGTTGTCGCTTCAGTGCCACTGTCTCTAATCCGTACATCATGGCTGGCCTCACCACGGTTTTATAAACTTTGCCCTTCATCCTAGCAGAGACTCTTCTGTCACACCAACAGCACACCTCAACACTGTTCTGCTGCCCTCAAAACCACAGTTCCTCTCTGGTTACTCTGTCATAAGCTTTCTCTAGATCTACAAAGACACAATGTCGCTCCTTCTGACCTTCTCTGTACTTTTCCATCAACACCCTCAAGGCAAATAATGCATCTGTGGTACTCTTTCTGGGCATGCAACCACACACACACACACACACACACACCACTGGGACTCTTTCACTGGGTGTGGGGCCACTCACTTATTGCGACAAATAACTCAGGAATATGCAAATCGCTTTTGTATCCCCTCACCTATACTCTCGTCCTGCACTCTTTTATAGTTTACATAATTAATGCAACCACACTTCAGTTGTACAGCCGGGTTCACGACCCTTGTCCTGCATGCTTCTTCTCCTGTCCTTGTCCTGTCCTATCTTGTCCTGTCCTTCCCTCACAGGGAGTAGCGCTACAGCCCCATGCAACTCCGATATTTAATGTTTCATTTCCTCCATTCTGCTTGACCTAACAGCCGAACAGGACAAAAAAAGGAGGATTACATGGAAAAGGATGACTTGCTGTGGCGACCCCTAACGGGACCAGCCCAAAAGAAAAGAAGAAGATTATCTCATTAAAACACAAAAACAAGACAATATAAATACAAATATTCATTTTAAGAATGAGTCATATCAACCATATTTGCCATTCTATTGTTGTAGGATTCTGTAGCAAATATGCAGAAACATTTTCCAAAGGGTTCTACCCCCAGTGGAACTCATTAGCCTTTATTCTAGACTATTGTAATTAGAAGTCTTTTTTCTATCTCGGTTTCATTGCAACTCATAGCCTTTATGTTAGGCCTAAAGTGATTGCACATTGCCCATTTAGCTCTGTCAATATATTTTAAAATTTGCTTTCCCAAAATGTGTTGAAGCCACACATTATAACTCAACTGATTTGGAGTAAACTGAGAAACAAAACTTATGTATTTATTGAAATATTTAACCTTTAAACATCTTTAAAATTCCAGTTTGAAACTGAGAAACGGCGCAAATAAGCACAATTGTCTGCTACATCACAGGTTACATTGACAGGAATAAAATAAATCTGAAAGAGGTCAGTAGAAAGTCATACAAATTAAATATTAAAAATAAATGATACAATTAAACAAACCGCACAATCATACAAAAATAAATAATTCCAAAATTAAACTACATCAAACATACTGTCTTAATTTCTACTTAACTCACAAACGGCAACTTCATGTAAAAAATTCAAGAAACATTTAACATTTTTCTGTTGGCAGCACATTTACGACTCCGAGAACAGGAGCGGACTGTTCTTCGGTCCAAGTGCTCTGTTGAGGAGTTTACGCCCATCCATGTCCATAATAATCTTTTGCACGACCTCAAATGTGTCACGGGGGTCACTGGGGTATCTGAGATTTAGCACATAAATGAGTCCAAAAATCATAGCAACGGCAAGTGCTACACTACAGCATGTAAGTTGAGTGAATTCCTTGACTTGAATTTTTTGACGTTCTTCTACATTCATCATTTCCATTCGATTCACACCATTTTAATTTTGACACATTCCAAAAATTCACACCAAATATGCTTGCATTTTTCTCACTCCAAAAACTTTGTGAAATATTTGGAAAATTCAGTTTTTCAGCTGGCAGCCCGGATGAATATACGGACACTGTCACATCCTTTATCAGTTTCTGTGAAGAGGTGTACGTACCAACAAAGTCATTTCGCACTTTCAACAACAACAAGCCGTGGTTCACTGCCAAACTTAAGCAGCTTCGCTAAGCCAAGGAGGACGCATATCAGAGCGGGAACAGGGCCCTGTATAATCGAGCTAGAAACCAGCTGACTAAAGAAATGAACATGACAAAGAGGAACTTTGCAGCAAAGTTGGAAAAACAGTTTAGCGCTAACGACTAATTCAGGCTGGCATGCATCCCAATCGCTGACCAATTACAAGCGACGATCCCCCCAAGCTGAGAACAATAGCACACTAGTCGACGACTTGAATACCTTCTACTGCAGATTTGAAAAGTACACTTCACACCCCACACCCACCCAGCCGCACCACCGACCACAATCACACCACCGACTTCGACGTTAACCATCCGCGAACAGGATGTGAGACAACAAAAGATTAACAAAGCGGCAGGCCCAGACCATGTGTCCCCATCCTGCCTCAAAGTCTGCGCGGACCAACTCGCTCCAGTCTTCACACAGCAATTCAATAAATCTCTGGAACTGTGCGAAGTACCATCCTGTTTCAAACGCTCCATCATCATTCCAGGAAACCTACAATCTCGGGTCTAAATGACTACAGGCCTGTCGCCTTGACATCTGTGGTCATAAAGTCCTTTGAACGTTTCGTGCTGGACCACCTCAAGAGCGTCACAGGCCCCCTGCTGGACCCCCTGCAGTTTGCCTACCGAGCAAACAGGCCTGCGGATGATGCAGTCAACATGGGACTGCACTTCATCCTAGAACACCTCGACAGTGCAGGGACCTACGTGAGGATCCTGTTCGTGGACCTCAGCTCAGCGTTGAACAACATCATCCCTGAACTCCTTTCATCCAAGCTTCTCCAGCTCAGCGTCTCACCTGCCATCGGCCAGCTTCCTGACGGGCAGGACACAGCAGGTGAGGCTGGGGGAGGCCACCTTGTCCACACGCAGCATCAGCACTGGGGGGCCCCAAGGTTGTGTCCTCTCTCCGCTGCTCTTCTCTCTCTACACGAACGACTGCACCCCGGCTGTCAAACTCTGTCATCGGCCTCATCAAGGACGGTGACGAGTCTGCATATCGACAGGAAGCGGAGCGGCCGGAGCTGCGGTGCGGCCGACACAACCTGGAGCTGAACACACTCAAGACTGTAGAGATGATCGTGGACTTCAGGAGGCATCCTTCGCCACAGCTGCCCCTCACGTTGTCCAGCTGCCTTGTGTCAACCGTCGAGACCTTCTAGTTCTTGGGAATTACAATCTCTCAGGACCTGAAGTGGGCGAACAACATCAACTCCGTCCTCAAAAAGGCCCAGCAGAGGATGTACTTCCTGCGGCTTCTGAGAAAGCACGGCCTGCCACCGGAGCTGCTGAGACAGTTCTACACAGCGGTCATCGAATCGGTCCTGTGTTCTTCCATCACAGTCTGGTTTGGTGGGCTACAAAAAAGGACAAACTCAGACTGAAACGGACAATCAAAACTGCTGAAAGGATTGTCGGTACCCCCCTACCCACCCTAGAGGACTTGCGCACTGCCAGAACGAAGACAAGAGAGTGCAAAATCCTCTCGGACCCTCCACATCCCGGTCACCGGCTCTTCCGGCTCCTTCCCTCAGGTAGGCGCTACCGATCAATGCAAACTAGAACTAGCAGACATTCCAACAGCTTCTTCCCTCTTGCGATCAACTTCTTCAACACCGAATCTACAATTCTATTGCAACATGCTGCCAATGTTTTCTCTTGAGTTTGTTGTCACATTTCTGTGGGGCCAATTATGTATTACTCGTGCACTCACTGTAGTAGTCTCGCCACGCTGCACTATTTGCATATCTGCTGTTGACCAATACTGGCCACTCGTGCCACAGTAGCATCTGCCCCACTTGCGCACTGACTGAGGAGTATCTGCAACATTTGCACAATCAACATTGTCCCAGATTATCGCGCTACTCGCTTGAAGTCTCGGCGCCCTTTGCACAACGGTCATTGCACCGGACGATTGCAATATTAGTCTTTCGAACTGCTCTAAGTGCTAGAGGACTCTGCATCTTTTTGCACAATAGTCAAAAAAATAATAATTGTACCGGCATTACCAGATAACTAGCAACCTTTTATTGCTCAGTGACTGTTTTTCTTAATGTCTTTCTGTCTCCAAAGTGTTCTCTGTCAATTGACTGTCTGTTGTCGTACTAGAGCGGCTCCAACTACCGGAGAAAAATTCCTTGTGTGTTTTTTGGACATACTTGGCAAAATAAAGATGATTCTGATTCTGGGATTTGGGTGAGACCTCGTTGGCAGTGTCCCCCAGAACTGGACTAGTGTTGCGATACCAATGGGATCATCTTGGAGCGGCTGTGGCTCAGTAGGTAGAGCAGGTCATCCAGTGACCAAAGTGTAGCTCGTTCAAATCCTGGCTACGACTGTGTGCATCTCGAAGGGACCTGGGGCAAGACACTGAACCCTAATTTGCTCCCAGTGGCCCTGGCAGTACCTTGCTTGGCAGCAGTTTCCCGTTGTTGTATGAATGTGTGTTTGTGAGTCAGTAAAGTACTTTGGGCACTGTGATGGTCTCGATAAAGCGCTATATAAGTGCAGTCCGTTAACCATCCATCCATCCATCCATTTTCTGAGCCGCTTCTCCTCACTGGGGTCGCATGCATATATCAGTTTCTATATCAGTTTCTGTGAAGAGGTTTGTGTACCAACAAAATCAGTTCGGACATTCAACAACAACAAGCCGTGGTCCACTGCTAAACTTAAGCAGCTTCGCCAAGCTAAGGAAGATGCATATCAGAGCGGGGACAGGGCCCTGTATAATCGAGCTAGAAACCAGCTTACTAAAGAAATTAACATTGCAAAGAGGATCTATGCAGCAAAGTTGGAAAAACAGTTTATCGCGAACGACTCGAAATCAGTCTGGCGTGCATTCCAATCGCTGACTAATTACAAGCGACGATCCCCCCAAGCTGAGAACAATAGCACACTAGCCAACGACTTGAATACCTTCTATTGCAGATTTGAAAAGGACAGTTTCACTCCACACACCCACCCGGCCGCACCCGCGACCACAACCACACCTCTGACTTCTGCGTTAACCATCCATGAACAGGATGTGAGACGCATCTTCAAACAACAGAAGATTAACAAAGAAACAGGACCGGACCATGTGTCCCCATCCTGCCTCAAAGTCTGCGCGGACCAGCTCGCTCCAGTCTTCACTCAGATCTTTAACAGATCTTTGGAAATGTGCGAGGGAAATGTGCGAAGTTCCATCCTGCTTCAAACGCTCCACCATCATTCCAGTCCCCAAGAAACCTGCAATCTCTAGTCTGAATGACTACAGGCCTGTCGCTTTGACATCTGTGGTAATGAAGTCCTTTGAACGTCTCGTGCTGGACCACCTCAAGAGCGTCACAGGTCCCCTGCTGGACCCCCTGCAGTTTGCCTACCAAGCGAACAGGTCTGCGGACGATGCAGTCAACATGGGACTGCACTTCATCCTAGAACACCTCGACAGTGAAGGGACCTACGCGAGGATCCTGTTCGTGGACTTCAGCTCAGCGTTCAACACCATCATCCCTGAACTCCTTTCAACCAAGCTTCTCCAGCTCAGCGTCTCACCTGCCATCTGCCAGTGGATTTACAGCTTTCTGACGGGCAGGACACAGCAGGTCAGGCTGGGGGAGGCAACCTCATCCACACGCAGCATCAGCACTGGGGCGCCCCAAGGTTGTGTCCTCTCTCCGCTGCTCTTCTCTCTCTACACGAACGACTGCAACTCAGCGAACCCGACTGTCAAGCTCCTGAAGTTTGCAGATGACACCACTGTCCTCGGCCTCATCAAGGACGGTGACGAGTCTGCATATCGACAGGAAGCGGAGCGGCCGGAGCTGCGGTGCGGGCGACACAACCTGGAGCTGAACACGCTCAAGACGGTAGAGATGATCGTGGACTTCAGGAGGCATCCTTCGCCACAGCTGCCCCTCACGTTGTCCAGCTGCCTTGCGTCAACCGTCGAGACCTTCGAGTTCCTGGGAATTACAATCTCTCAGGACCTGAAGTGGGCGAACAACATCAACTCCGTCCTCAAAAAGGCCCAGCAGAGGATGTACTTCCTGCGGCTTCTGAGAAAGCACGGCCTGCCACCGGAGCTGCTGAGACAGTTCTACACAGCGGTCATCGAATCGGTCCTGTGTTCTTCCATCACAGTCCGGTTCGGTGCTGCTACAAAAAAGGACAAACTCCGACTGCGACGGACAATCAAAACTGTTGAAAGGATTGTCGGTACCCCCGTACCCACCATTGAGGACTTGCACGCTGCCAGAACTAAGACAAGGGCGTGCAAAATCCTATCGGACCGTCTGCACCCCGGTCATCGGCTCTTCCGGCTCCTTCCCTCAGGTAGGCGCTACCGATCAACGCAAACTAGAACTAGTAGACATTCCGACAGCTTCTTCCCTCTTGCGATCAACTTCTTAAACACCTAACCTACAATTCCATTACAACAAGCTGGCAATTTTTTGACTTGAGTTCGTTGTCACATTTGTGTGGGGCCAATTATGTATGACTCGTGCACTCACTGTAGTTGTCTCGCCATGCTGCACTGTTTGCATATACTGGCCACTCGTGCCAGAGTAGCATCTGCTCCATTTGCACACTGATTGAGGAGTATCTGCAACATTTGCACAATCGACATTGTCCCAGATGATCGCACTACTCGTCACTTTAAACCGCATACACTCCTTGAAGTCTCGGCGCCCTTTGCACAATGGTCATTGCACCGGACTATTGCAATATTAGTCGTTCGAACTGCTCTAAGTGCTAGAGGACTCTGCATCTTTTTGCACAATTGTTTTTTGTCAATGTCTTTATGTCCCCAAAGTGTTCTGTAAATGGACTGTCTGTTGTACTAGAGCGGCTCCAACTACCGGAGACAAATTCCTTGTGTGTTTTTGGACATACTTGGCAAATAAAAATTATTCTGATTCTGATTCTGATGCGTGCTGGAGCCAATCCCAGCTGTCATCGGGCAGGAGGCGGGGTACACCCTGAACTGGTTGCCAGCCAATCGCAGGGCACATAGAAACGAACAACCATTCGCACTCACATTCACACCTACGGGCAATTTAGAGTCTCCAATTCATGCATGTTTTTGGGATGTGAGAGGAAACCGGAGTGCCCGGAGAAAACCCACGCAGGCACGAGGAGAACATGCAAACTCCACACAGGCGGGGACGGGATTCAACCCGGGTCCTCAGAACTGTGAGGCTGACGCTCTAACCAGTCGGCCACCGTGCCACCCGTTAACCATTTATTTTTTATAATTTTTTTAAAAAAAATATATACTTGCAGTCATGGATGCAGATATCAAATAAAAAAAATGTCATGCATCTCAAGATTGGAATTAACCTTGCTGGTTGCATTCCTGGTTGCGTTGTAACAGAGCGCTTATTTATATAATTATTTGAAATCCGAAGCATTGACGTCCCTATAATTGGCAGGCTTTTATTTTGAAGGTCGTTGGCGGTTTATTACCGTAATGCCTCGTATGAACAAAATGAGGGGCGGCTGGCTTGACTTCTTCACGAGTGGAGGCTGGCCTCCCAGTCAACTGGAATTGGTCGAGTTTCGTCTTTATTCCACCTGCATGTTCTTTATCTCGGTTTTATCCAGTATATTTTGACCATAAACTTGACCATCGCAACACACTATCAAATCCGAGCTCCTGCGTCTGCGCATGCGCTTCCCTCGTTGCCAGCAACTTCCGCTCCAGATCGACTTTCGTGCACTTTTGTTCGAGCAAATTAATTTGTTCCACTAATTAATTCTTCCCGAATTAGTTGCGAACGGATTGAAACCTCGACACAGTGCGTCCTTCACTACTTTCAAGAAGTAAAACATCATTTCAATCTTCGTGTGCGGATAAACTCGTCTTGGTGGTGCACGTCGAAGCTTCTCGGCCTAGTTAGCTTAGCTTAGCTCGCTAGCCGCTAACAAAGTGACGCGTTTGTCAGCAACGCATCGCAAATTCGAGATCGCCTGTGATGATCGTGTGCAAAATCTGTGCGAGAACGACAGCAAAGTACGAGAAGGAACTTTCTGGAACGAAAGAGGAGGACGAGCCACGACGTCAACTTGTGGACGCTGTTCGCATGCAGCCTCGTGTTGTGTTACACGCAGCAGGTTTGGACTCTTCCTACTCTCACTTGTTGAGTTCCGAACTACTTTCTGTATCCAATCGTTTCAGCTTGAGCTCACAAAATGTTTTTGGGTAGACAGCAGAATTATTGGTTCCATTTATCACAGCAAGTCTTTCGGGTCCTGAAGGAGCAAAACAGCCCCAGACCATCACACTACCACCACCATGTTTCCCTTGATGTATGAGGTCCTTTTTCTGAAATGCGGTATTAATTTCACGCCAGATGTCATGGGACGCACACCCTCCAAAAAGTTCAACTATTGTCTCGTCAGACCACAGAGTATTTTCCCAAAAGTCTTGGAGACAATCAAGATGGCTTCTGGCAAAATTGAGACGAGTCTTCATTTTCTTTTTGCTCAGCAGTGCTTTTCGTCTGCCATGCAGGCCATTTGTGCCCAGTCTCTTACTTATGGTGGAGTCACGATGATTGACCTTAACTGAGGCAAGTGAGGCCTGCAGTTCTTTGGATGTTGTTGTGACCTCATTGACATATAGACGAACAATGGTTGTTTGTCTATATGTGCCCTGCGATTGGCCGGCGACCAGTTCAGGGTGCACCCGCCTGTCGCCCGAAGTCAGCTGAGATTGGTGCCAGCACACCCGTGACGCGAGTGAGGATAAGCGGTTCAGAAAATGGATGGATGGACCTTCTGACCATAAACCTTTTCCAGATTGTTTCTTTTGTTAGATCTATTGAATTCGGTGAGGGCTAAATTAAGTTGCATTGCACATTGTGAATACATCGAAAGAACACGTTCATAATTCAAAGAAATGCTCAGAAGAAAAAATGCAGTTTAAACTGAAATTACTTTCATATATTTTTATAGTTTTCTGCCCAATGTGAATTTAAGAAATAAAAGTAGATTTTCTTAAAAAGAAAAATAAGTGGTTGTTCATTTTTATGTGAAATTGCTTATTTTTTCTCGTGTATTCATAATTGCTCTTTTTAACTCTGCAAAGATTTATCTGAATACTTCATGACAATTTTAGTAGGATACTCGAACACGAAACTATTTGGTACCTTAGGCCCTAATATTTTCAGAGGTGTATGTGGACGGAAATAGGAATGTACTCATAAATTTTGGTGAAGATCGGACGCCATTTTTGGACATAAAGCGACGTAACTCATGTTATATGTGGCAGGAAGTGGCTATACCGTCTTCCCTCAAGGAAGCGTTTCAACGGGCGGTTTTTGAAAACAGCAACCCTTCCAACATGTTTCACAATCACGACACCACCACCGATACGAGATCAACAATTATCACTCGGACTCTCTACTCACTACGGTTCCAACGACAGCCCCAATTCCAATGAAGTTGGGACGTTGTGTTAAACACAAATAAAAACAGAATACAATGATCTGCAAATCATGTTCAAGCTATATTGAATTGAATACACCACAAAGACAAGCTATTTAATGTTCAAACTGATAAACTTGATTGTTTTTAGCAAATAATCATTAACTGCTACATGTTCCAAAAAAGCTGGGACAGGTGGCAGAAAAGACTGAGAAAGTTGAGGAATGCTCATCAAACACGTGTTTGGAACATCCCACCGGCGAACAGGCTAATTGGGAACAGGCGGGTGCCATGATTGGGTAGAAAAGGAGCTTCCCTGAATGGCTCAGTCATTCACAAGCAAAGATGGGGCGAGGTTCACCTCTTTGTGAACAAGTGTGTGACAAAATTGTCGAACAGTTTAAGGACAATGTTCCTCAATGTATAATTGCAAGGACTTGAGTGTTTTCAGCATCTACGGTCCATAATATCATCAAAAGGTTCAGAGAATCTGGAGAAATCACTGCATGAAAGCGGCAAGGCCGAAAACCAACATTGAATGCCCGTGACCTTCGACCCCTCAGGCGGCACTTAAGTGCACGCGTCCGTGCACTTGAACGCATCGGCAACGTCAGCCAGCGAGTTTGCTCGTCCTGTTAACAGACAGCACGAGAGCAACAGTTTCCGTCGTGGTGATGTTCGACTTTCGGATAGGATCCAGAGACCCTGAACAGGAGAAGCGGTATGGACAAACGTTATCATGTTTAATATTCAATGTTAGAACAATTTAGGAAGCTAGAAGTAAGTAGTTTATTTAACCTTCGGTCGGTTATCGAACCCAGTCCTCACGCGAGATACTCGTTTGGTTTTCTTTGTGATAAAGTCGCATCGCGCGTTCGTGACGCGAAGTTCGTCCAAGTGGACTTGCCGTACAACGGACGGGCCGCTGCACCTCGACCTTTTTTCGGGGACCGCACGCGCTTCCACGCGCTGCACAACATTTTCCTGAATTCGCACCGAACGTGCTGAATCCTCGTCACGGGAAGTCCATCAATACCTCACAGGGCTAAAACATCATTCGTGCGATCTTCGTGTCCGGTTGGAGTCGTCTCGTGCACGTTGAAGCCATTCGGCCGAGCTTCGTTGAGCTTAGCTTAGCTTAGCATGCTAACAAAGAGACACGTTTGGGATCAACATTTCGCTAAGCAGAGAAAAAGCCTGAGCGTAAAGTGTTCTTCTTTCCGTCACCTACGAGTTCGGACGTGGACCAGAATATTAATACGAACAATGAAATTAGATAAAAACAACAACTAGATGATCAGCTTTGTTTGTCTGAGGTACTGAAATCACATCCTGTAACACCTATTTTGTGAATTCATTTGTAGAATCTCGACAATGTTCAAACACCAATTTTCTCTCCCTATGTCTATTTTCTTTCTGTCTCATATTTCTTCCAATCATTCCGTTCTCCTGTTTCCTCTTGTTGACTTTGGTGCTTTGCCATTTTAACTAACGTAGTGTTTAACCCACAGTGTCCAAATCGTCATCTCGATGTCATCTGATTTGCACTTGCTTTTCTCATCCCTCCAAAGTGTTGCGATCGGCGTGTGAAAATGTGTGCAAGAAGGACAGCAGAGTACGAGGAGGAACTTTGGGGCCCAAAAGAGGAGAAGGAGCCACAACGTCAACTGCTGGACGCTGCGTTCAATCTGCAGCCTCGAATTGTGCTACGCAGAGCAGGTGGGTTCACTTCTCTCTCACTGGTTTTATGAATTACATTCTAATTTTCATATTATTCCCGGGTTTTTCTGATGAGCACTGTCTGACGTTACAATTTTTTTTTTTTTTTTAAATAATATCAAATAGCGTGTAGTGTGATGGCATCCCCTCATGATGATGTGGCTTGAGGGTTGTAGGCCAAATTTCAGAAGATCTGAAAGGCTCGTGGCCATTGTTGCGTGATCAAAGTGTAACAGTGTTACACAACCTACACGACGTGTTTGGAAAATTGCCAGCAAGATTTTTGCCCTTTTTGTGTCTTGTTGGCAAGTTGAGTCAACATTTGTTCATGCCAAGTCAAATCAGTCTTCAATGGTGGGAAGTAACCAAGTACGGTAAACCCTCCGCTATATCGCGGTTCATCTATCGCAGTTTTATTACTGTACACATTATTCTTTACTGTACTTAAGTAAATTTTTAGGTGTCTATACTTTTTTTTTTACTTTCACTCTTAAAATTTGAAACCTGTGATTTCTCTTCCTTACTTTGTCACAAATAGCATTACTTTTTTCAACTTCTATGGACGGTGACGTGTAAAAAAAACAAAAAACGGTGCATCCACATTGAAGGGTCGCCCAACTTTGCTGCATTCCGCTGTTCTACGATTTTGCGTCACCCCATTAGTCCCATTCGGCTCTCTGGTTGAAGGCGCTAACGTGGAAACAGGGTCGAGGACCAAGGAGCTTATCAATATTGTAAACAAATTAGATTTGTCCCATTTGTGTTTGTCTTCTTTTGTCTTGCAGACGTCAGTGAATATCTTCTTCCTGAGCGGCAGCAGTCAGTGTCCCCTCACATCAAAGAGGAAGAGGACGAGGAAGAGTTCCTTCACATGAAAGAGGAAGAGCAGGAGAAAATCATCAAGGTTCCATCGACTGGTGTCCCTTTGAAGAGTGAAGATGAAGGTCGAAGTGAGGAGAGACGAGGGGCGGAGCCACCAAACAGCAACAGCTCAAGTAATGGAGACCTCTGTGGAGGATCACAAACAGACGGTGATGATGATGATGATGATGTTGATGAACAGTTGGAAGGTGATATGACATGTCACACTGCCAGTAAATGCTGGAAATGTTCTAAATGTAGGAAAACCTTTGCTTCGAAGAGCAATTTCAAACAACACATGAAAATACACACTGGAGAGAAACCTTTTGCATGCTCAGTTTGTGGTCAAAGATTCTCCCTAAAGGAAAACTTAAATAGACACACAAGAACCCACACTGGTGAGAAACCTTTTGCATGCTCAGTTTGTGGTCAAAGATTCTCCCAAAATGAAAGCTTAAAAATACACACAAGAACCCACACTGGAGAGAAGCCTTTTGCATGCTCAGTTTGTGGTCAAAGATTCTCTGTGAAGAGATACTTAACAATACACACAAGAACACACGCCGGTGAGAAACCTTTTGCATGCTCAGTTTGTGGTGAAACTTTTTCTCAGAAGGGAACCTTAAAAAGTCACACAAAAACGCACACCACAGAGAAGCGTTTTGGCTGCTCAGTTTGTGGTCAAAGGTTCACTCACAAGGGACATTTGACACGTCACGCAAGAACACACACTGGAGAGAAGCCTTTTGCATGCCCAGTTTGTGGTCAAAGATTCTCCCAAAAGGGAAACTTAAAAATACACACAAGAACACACACTGGTGAGAAACCTTTTGCATGCTCAGTTTGTGGTCAAACCTTCACTCAGAAGGGAAC
This sequence comes from Phycodurus eques, assembly GCF_024500275.1. Taxonomy (NCBI): domain Eukaryota; kingdom Metazoa; phylum Chordata; class Actinopteri; order Syngnathiformes; family Syngnathidae; genus Phycodurus; species Phycodurus eques. The sequence continues at coordinate 25,085 of NW_026904098.1, read as the reverse complement.
CTTAAAAATACACACAAGAACACACACTGGTGAGAAACCTTTTGCATGCTCAGTTTGTGGTCAAACCTTCACTCAGAAGGGAACCTTAAAAATACACACAAGAACACACACTGGTGAGAAACCTTTTGCATGCTCAGTTTGTGGTCAAACCTTCACTCACAAGGAAAGCTTAAAAATACACGCAAGAACACACACTGGTGAGAAACCTTTTGCTTGCTCAGTTTGTGGTCAAAGATTCTCCCTCAAGGGAACCTTAAAAACACACACAAGAACACACACTGGTGAGAAACCTTTTGTATGCTCAGTTTGTGGTCAAAGATTCTCTCGTAAGGCTTGGGTAAAGCCACACAAGTGTCCTGGTGAGACAAGCAGTGATCAAGAAGCTTTTAATGCAAATGTAAATGTTTAATATATAGACTATGTGACTGACATAAATCTACATCCTTGTATTCTGTGTACCAGCTTTTATTGCATGTATCTTCTTCTTGTCCATATAGTTTCTAAAAGCCCAGTGAGTGTTGAGAATGAACGCTGTTGCCAAAATACTTAAGTTAAAGGTGGTGGGAAAGAGGATGGCTGTGGATCAGTAGAGCGGGTCGTCCAGTGACCGAAGGGTCGCCGGTTCGAACCCTGGCTCCGATTGTCCGTATGTCGAAGTGTCCTTGGGCAAGACACCGAACCCCAATTTGCTCCCAGTGAGCCTGGCAGCGCCTTGCACGGCAGCAACCGCCCAGTGGTCTCTGAATATGTGTGTGAATGGGTGAATGTGAGGCTTAATAGAGCGCTTTGGGCACTGTGATCGTGAAGATGAAGCGTTACATAAGTGCAGTCCATTTGCCATTTAGCAAAGGTGAGAACATGGACACTTTTTCCATGGTGCTGGACTTATAAATGTCTACAGGAAAAAAAGCCCTCCAAAATGAACTCGGTCGTCCATCCATCCATCCATCTTCTACCGCTTATCCGAGGTTGGGTCGCGGGCACAGTAGCTTTAGCAGGGACGCCCAGACTTCCCTTTCCCCAGCCACTTCATCCATCTCTTCTGGGGGGATCCCGAGACGTTCCCAGGCCAGCCGTAGGATGTAGTCTCTCCAGCGTGTCCTGGGTCGTCCCCGGGGTCTCCTCCCGGTGTGACGTGCCCGGAACACCTCACCGGGGAGGCGTCCGGGAGGCATCCGAATCAGATGCCCCAGCCACCTCATCTGGCTCCTCTCGATGTGGAGGAGCAGCGGCTCTCCTCTGAGATCCTCCCGGATGACCGAGCTTCTCACCCTATCTCTAAGGGAGAGCCCGGACACCCTGCGGAGGAAACTCATTTCGGCCGCTTATATCTGGGATCTCGTTTTTTCGGTCACGAGCTGTGGGTCGTAGGTGAGGTAGGTGAGGGTAGGAACGTAGATCGACCGGTAAATCGAGAGCTTCGCCTTTCGGCTTAGCTCCTTCTTTACCACAACGGATCGATACAAAGTCCGCATCGCTGCAGACGCTGCACCGATCCGCCTGTTGATCTCCCATTCCATTCTTCCCTCACTTGTGAACAAAACCCCAAGATACATCATTGTTCAAAATTGCATGCAACATAAAAACAATCCGGATAAATTGTGCCTTGATAGAGTGCTTTTGATTGTGGTTGGATGAGAGCTGTCGAATGTTAATGGATCATCTGTATTTTGTGACGGAAATCACTCATTTTTCACTTACATTTTCTCATTATTATACTGAATAATAAAAATAAAAGTGTTGATTTGAAAAGCATGATAAAGTCCTTACAATCCTTTTTGAGGATTAAGATCTAACAAGCCTTCATCTCAAAACTTTTACTGTAATTGACTCGAACATGAATCAACATTTAATCTTGTTTACCATTTCAACCACTTTTATACTCACCTTTTGGTGATGAAAAGCATCACTCGTGTCACTCTCGTCTTTGTCATCATGTTTTATGTGATAAAGCTTGAAACTAATTTATTCAAGATTATGAATATAGAGTCATCATTATGTTGTCCAAGTTAACAATATGCAGAATTATTTTTATCCTGTACTGCAATCACTGTCCTGCGGTCATGCTATTGACAAAGTTTTAAAAATATGTAAATTCTGACAAATTGGGACAAATTGTTCTGCAAGTGACTTTCTATAGGTTGGCAGCTCTCGATACCATTCCGACACCTTATTGGTTTGTACGCGATCCATCGCACCTGCGCAGGTAACAAATCAAACAAATCGAAGACAAATGGTCACACGAGGACATCGAGAGCAGATGTGCAGCCGAGGCCCGAAAATGTCCGTGGCAGAGAACTCACACCAAAAGTCCCAACCGAGTCCCAGCAGCAAGGAGGTTGATAGCCAGCCAACCCTTGTACATCCGTGGCCGGACCTGGAAGATTTTTTCCAAATGGCTGTGTTGCAAAAAGAACTCCTGTTGAATGCACTGTGCTTCATTTATTCACCCCCCCACATTACTTTTATTCTTCAAGTCATTTTGAAACTTGTACTTTTACACATTTACTTGACTAAAAAGCTTGAATTGATACTAGAAATTCTTCTTTAAACCCTAAACTCTACTTCTACTTGAGTAATGAACGTGAATATGTTTGACGCCTCTGGTTGTCAGTTTGTGTCCACTTGTCTCGCTTAATTGCTGCAATCCAAAGTTTACGACACGCTTCGGGTTTTTGGGCGAAAATGCGTTCAAAGCGCAAGGGATCCTTCTTTTCCAAGTCGATAGTACAGCCGATAATGCAACAACAGCCAACGCGTTTGCTTTCGAGACTTTATATCTGGTAAGACACACAACTTGAAATTATTGCTTCATATAAATGCAAGATACAAAAGAGCAGAGGGAGACCCAGAAGAAGAGAGCCGATGCAGCTTCAGCACTTCTTGACATGTCAAACTGTGGGAATGTTTCCTCAGTACCAGGTAAATATTGAATTCATGTTTGACATTTGAAAAGTCTACACTGTTTTTAGGACCCATTTTGAGACTGAGTGAATCTTTACAGATGAAAACCAATGACGACATTCACTCTCATGATCTTTGCAGGAAAGAATAGCAGAACTGAATGTTGAAAACCAACATGTTTAAGAAGAACTTGGTAGACTTCACAAAAAAAATTTACATCTCGCATCCCTGCTGAAATGAGTTTGCAGTTTAGAAGATCACCTCAAGTGACCGCAAGCTGCAATTTTATACTGGGTTACCATCAAGAGCTCAAGACGTGTGGTTGTTCTTCATTCTGTTGTTGTGTGTTGCCAACATGGAAAGTAATGACACCAAAGAGCATCTATCTGTCTCACAAAGATCTAGCATAACGCATCAAAAACAACTATTTCAGACATTCTAAACCAGGGACTTTCAAAATTAGCAGAGAAACTAGCTTTCTTAATTCAGTGGCCAGTAAAGGATTGCTTACGAAGCAATATGCCAACTGTATTCAAACAATCCTACCCTAAGTGCACCAGCATAATTGACTGTTTTGAAGTATTTACAGTATTCAAAGTCCTAATGCAGCCCTATGGGTGGCACAGGTCAGTGCAAACTGTAGGCCGGTCCCAAGCCCGGATAAATGCAGAGGGTTGCGTCAGGAAGGGCATCCGGCTTAAAACCTTGCCAAACAAATATGAGCGTTCATCCAAAGAATTCCGGATCGGTTGTGGCGGACGTTAACAACGTGGCGGACGTTAACAACGTCCGCCACCGTTGGAAATTCAGCTACTGTGGGTCAAAGTCAAAGAAGAAGAGGAGGTGGAAAGCGGGTTCTTCGGCAGAAAGAGAAGAGGAAAACACAAAGCCTAGAACTGAATGTGGGGACTTTGAATGTTGGGACTATGACCGGAAAATCTCGGGAGTTGGTTGACATGATGATTCGGAGAAAGGTTGATATATTGTGTGTCCAGGAGAGCAGGTGGAAAGGCAGTAAGGCGAGAAGTTTAGGGGCAGGGTTGAAATTATTTTACCATGGTGTAGATGGGAAGAGAAATATTTTAAAAGAAGAGTTGGCTAAGAATGTCTTGGAGGTGAAAAGAGTATCAGATCGAGTGATGAGGCTGAAATTTGAAATTGAGGGTGTTATGTGTAATGTGATTAGTGGCTATGCCCCACAGGTAGGATGTGACCTAGAGGTGAAAGAGAAATTCTGGAATGAGCTCGACGAAGTAGTTCTGAGCATCCCAGACAGAGAGAGAGTCGTAATTGGTGCAGATTGTGTTGGACATGTTGGTGAAGGAAATAGGGGTGATGAAGAAGTGATGGGTAAGTACGGCATCCAGGAAAGGAACTTGGAGGGACAGATTGTGGTAGACTTTGCAACAAGGATGCAAATGGCTGGAGTGAACACTTTTTTCCAGAAGAGGCAGGAACATAGGGTGACCTACAAGAGCGGAGGTAGAAGCACACAGGTGGATTACATCTTGTGCAGACGATATAATCTGAAGGAGGTTACCAACTGTAAGGTTGTGTTAGGGGAGACTGCTGCTCGACAGCATAGGATGGTGGTGTGTAAGATGACTCTGGTGGTGGGGAGGAAAATTAGGAAGACAAAGGCAGAGAAGAGAACCATGTGGTGGAAGCTGAGACAGGACGAGTGTTGTGCAGCTTTTCGGGAAGAGGTGATACAGGCTCTCGGTGGACGGCAGGAGCTTCCAGAAGACTGTAGCACTGCAGCCAAGGTGATCAGAGAGGCAGGCAGGAGAGTACTTGGTGTATCTTCTGGCAGGAAAGGAGAGAAGGAGACTTGGTGGTGGAACCTCACAGTACAGGAAATCATACAAGGAAAAAGGTTAGCTAAGATGAAGTGGGACACTGAGAGGACCGAGGAGAGACCAAAGGAATACATTGAGATGCGACACGGCAAAGCTAGAGGTGGCAAAGGCAAAACAAGAGGCATATGATGACATGTATGGCAGGTTGGACACTAAAGAAGGAGAAAAGGATCTATACAGGCTGGCCAGACAGAGGGATAGAGATGGGAAGGATGTGCAGCAGGTTAGGGTGATTAAGGATAGAGATGGAAATAGGTTGACTGGTGCCAGCAGTGTGCTTGCTAGATGGAAAGAATACTTTGAGGAGTTGATGAATGAGGAAAATGAGAAAGAAGGGAGAGTAGAAGAGGCAAGTGGCAATGATTAGTAAGGGGGAAGTTAGAAAGACATTAAAGAGGATGAAAAATGGAAAGGCAGTTGGCCCTGATGACATTCCTGTGGAGGTATGGAAGCATCTAGGAGAGGTGGCTGTGGAGTTTTTGACCAGCTTGTTCAATAGAATTCTAGTGCGTGAGAAGATGCCTGAGGAATGGAGGAAAAGCGTACTGGTGCCCATTTTTAAGAACAAAGGTGATGTGCAGAGCTGTGGAGGAATAAAGTTGATGAGGCACACAATGAAGTTATGGGAAAGAGTAGTGGAGGCTAGACTCAGGACAGAAGTGAGTATTTGCGAGCAACAGTATGGTTTCATGCCCAGAAAGAGTACCACAGATGCATTATTTGCCTTGAGGATGTTGATGGAAATGTACGGAGAAGGTCAGAAGGAGCTACATTGTGTCTTTGTGGATCGAGAGAAAGCCTATGACAGAGTACCCAGAGAGGAACTGTGGTACTGCATGCGGAAGTCTGGAGTGGCAGAGAAGTATGTTAGAATAATACAGGACATGTACGAGGGCAGCAGAACAGCGGTGAGGTGTGCTGTATGTGTGACAGAGGAATTTAAGGTGGAGGTGGGACTGCATCATTGATCAGCCCTGAGCCCCTTCCTTTTTGCAGTGGTGATGGATAGGCTGACAGATGAGGTTAGACTGGAATCCCCGTGGACCATGATGTTTGCAGATGACATTGTGATCTGCAGTGAAAGCAGGGAGCAGCTGGAGGAACAGTTAGAAAGATGGAGGCATGCACTGGAAAGAAGAGGAATGAAGATTAGCCGAAGTAAGACACAATATATGTGCATGAATGAGAGGGCTGGTGGGGGAAGAATGAGGCTACAGGGAGAAGCGATAGCAAGGGTGGAGGACTTTAAATACTTAGGGTCAACGGTCCAGAGCAATGGTGAGTGTGGTCAGGAAGTGAAGAAACGAGTCCAAGCAGGTTGGAACGGGTGGAGGAAGGTGTCAGGTGTGTTATGTGACAGAAGAGTCTCTGCTAGGATGAAGGGCAAAGTTTATAAAACCGTGGTGAGGCCGGCCATGATGTACGGATTAGAGACAGTGGCACTGAAGAGACAACAGGAAGCAGAGCTGGAGATGGTGGAAATGAAGATGGTGAGGTTTGCTATTGTGACCAGGTTGGATAAAATTAGAAAAGAGCTCATCAGAGGGACAGCCAAGATTTGATGTTTTGGAGGCAAAGTTAGAGAGAGCAGACTTCGATGGTTTGGACACGTCCAGTGGAGAGAGAGAGAGTGAGTATATTGGTAGAAGGATGATGAGGATGGAGCTGCCAGGCAAGAGAGCTCGAAGAAGACCAAAGAGAAGGTTGATGGATGTCGTGAGGGAAGACATGATGGCAGTTGGTGTTCGAGAGGAGGATGCAGGAGATAGGCTTTCATGGAAAAGGATGTCACGCTGTGGCGACCCCTAACGGGACAAGCCGAAAGGAAAAGAAGAAGAAGAAGAAAGTCCTGGTCCATAAACAGGATATTAAAAGACGTGGTCTGACTGTAAGCATCACAATACACAGCACAACCGGTGATGTTTCATTTGTATCAAAAGCTTTTGGTGGGAGGACATCTGGCAAGGTGGTGACACAACGGAGTGGTTATCTTGAAAGATTCCAGTGGCAGGCTGAGTTTGGGACCTGGGCCATCAGTGACCTAATCCACCTCTTAATAACACCGTCACGTCCCAAAAATAATGTGCAAAAATGCAACACATGTAGAACTATGTGTGGCATAAAAGAAGAGACAGAGGCTTTCCCCATGTTGGAGGATGAATGCCATTATTACCGAAGCAAGAAACACAGTTACCTTTACATTCCAATCCGTCACCTCCAAACCGCCAAGAGGTTGTCGTGTATACAACGCAACATAACAGTTCACAATCAATATTTATCTAATAACATGACAAAAACATTAAACGTTTTTGTTTTGTTTTATAATCAGGGTAGGAAGCCTGTTTCTGCCAATTAGCCTCGCCAGTGATTATTTTTATTTATTGTTTTACTGCGAGAAAACATTTTCCGCCAGTGGGATTCCAAAAAAAATGCTCGTGATCTTCCATGTGTTGTGCCAAAGCCACAAGTTGGAAGGAGGCGAGACAGCTTTGCAGTTCGTTACGGAATAGATGTCATTATTGAAGACTACTTCAGGCGTGGATTCACAAACTGTGAAATATTAGAGAAACAGTTTTTCTGGAGGACTCTCATGGTATCCAAGTCAGCCGCTGGACCCGAGAAAGAAAGCTACAGAAGAACCAGTTGTGGAGGAGATGAAACAAGATGGATGACGCTCAAGTGGCAGGCTTCATCGACCATCAGTTGCAAATGTCTGGCAAGCAACACGGCTACAGATGGATGCACCAAAAATGTTGGACGGCCGGGCCAGCGTCAGGCAGCGGCGTGCAGGCGGGGGAAGGGCTTAAGTCAACTGAATGGACTGCTGGACTGAAGAACTGATGAGGTATTCGTTCGTTGATCTTCGTTCGCGATCCGTTAGACGAGTGATTCGTGAATCACTCGTTGAAACTTCATTTGTGATCCGCTAAGGAGCGATGTACTCGTACGATGAATGTACATGAAAACAAGCACACATATATAAAATAAATGTAAATTAATAATAATGTATATACGTGCCCATCACTATTGCATAATGAGGATGTGTGCTTCTTCTTCTGTTGTTTACACCTCCAACAGGTAAGGCCCCTCCCCTCCTCTTCGCTGGTAGGCTACGTGCGCGATGACAACCTGCGATCAAACGCCCACGAGTGACGCACAGCGACAAGTCGTTGTCGCATCCTGTGTGAATGCGGCATAAGTAGTTTCCGTCGTGTAGTGGCTATCATGATCCCTTCATATGAAAAAGGTCCATGGGTAGAAACAAAGCCCTTTTTTTCCTTTTTCTTTTTTAATCTGACATAAAAAAAAACAAGGGGAGATATTTGTCTCAAAATTATTTACGCAAATATATCTCCGATTTACGTTTGACAGATCCACAAATATATCTGCGATAAACTCGTTTTTTTTTCTTTTAATTGTGTTGTGTGTGCATTTGTCATGACTTATCATTTGAACATATTAAATTGCTCGGTTGGCCGGTCTGTCAAAAACTCCATGTCCACTGCATTTATCTGGGCTTGGAACCAGCCTACAGTTTGCACCGGCTTGTGCCCGCCATCAGGCTGGATTAAGAGAGGATCAAACGCAGGTCAATGCAAATCATAATTGATGTTGAACAACACTTGACCAAACAGGGTTCATAATGATTTTTCCCTGACCAGGAATCGAACCCGGGCCGCAGCGCTGAGGACAAAATCCTCGCCACTAGACCACCAGGGATTAACAATTGTTAATCTCGACAATCCCTCAGAGTTTGTGTGTGTTTGTGTGTGCGTGCGTATGAATATCTTGAAAACGTGGTTTGCTGGTCCTGTAACGGATAGCACGAGAGTGACAGTTTCAGTCGTGTAGTGGTTCTTATGGTTCCCGAACGGGTGTAAGGTCCCTGTTTGGAAACGAGGCTGATGGGCTTTTTTGTTTTCCCAGAAGGAAGAGCCCCATGAAAAGCTATAGACCAGTTGAAGTTAACTCCCCGTCAGGGAATCCAACCCCAGTCTTCCGCGTGACAGGCAGAGATACTGTCCACTATACTAACGAAGAGTCTTTTGACATACATTCACTGAGTGTCGAGCACACGTCAATGCACCTGAATTCATGGCAATGCCAGCGAGACGGTTTGCTGGTCCTGCTAACGGATAGCACGAGAGGTGGAGGAGAACACAAGAGAGTCAGTACAAATGCGGGTAGCCAAGTAATCAATCAAACACAAGAGAACGCATCACAAGAGTACCACGGACGATACTGCTGGTGCTGGATTCCTGGATCTGGCAGGCTTACTGTATATGCAGGCAGTGATGAGTGCTGATTGAGAACAGGTGCACGGGCGAGGAGGTGATGCTTGCTGGTGTCACGTACGTGGTTAGGGCGAGGGCGAGTAACACAAGGTAAGAACATGGTGGACCCAATTGCAGGGAAGCAGGGAGGCAAGGCAGGAGTGCAGGAGTCTCAAAATAATATTTAATCTTAGAAAAGGGAAAACTGAACAAAGTCCCACAACAGAGACCAATCAAATCAAAGTAACAAAGAAACACTCAAATATCTAAAACTGGAAACAAACTATGACCTGTGAGTAAGACGTGGAATAGAAAGGGAAAATGACACCTGACAATGACATACCACAATGATAAAGACAACTGACGACTATGACATGGCAGAGACATGTGACAACGACAATGAACCGACAACTGAAAGAAACCAGGGAACTAAATACAAACAGATAGACGAGACAACGAGGAACACCTGGACAAGACACGAGTGGCTGGAGAGAGCTGATTGGTCGACACAAAGCAGACGAGAACAGGTGGACACAACAACTTAATGAGCACACGACAAACATGGAACACAGGAAAACATGGAACAAAACTAAACACAACCCAAACCAAAACACAGACCATGACAGTACCCCCCCCTCTAAAGGAACGGATCCCAGACGTTCCCCAAACTACAACCAAAAAGTCACCAACCCAGGGTGGGCGGAAGGGGGCCTGGAGGAGGGTACAGAGTCCACCCCTCAGGTCAGTCTGGTGGCCATCCAGGCCACCCAGGGTGAGGTGCTTGGCTGAGCGGTTCAGGAGGTCGTCCAGGATGCCAAGCACCAGGGTCTTTACAGGGCCATTCAGGCGGACGGCCACGGTGCCGAAGCCAATGGTAATGCAGGGGCCAGGCAATAGGGTTGGGTGGCGGCCGCTGGACGAGCGCCGCTGGAGCTAGGACGGGTGGCGGCCGCTGGACGAGCGCCGCTGGAGCTAGGACGGGTGGCGGCCGCTGGACGAGCGCCGCCGGAGCAAGGACGGGTGGCGGCCGCTGGACGAGCGCCGCCGGAGCAAGGACGGGTGGCGGCCGCTAGACGAGCGCCGCCGGAGCGGGGTCGGGTGGCGGCCGCTGGACGAGCGCCGCCGGAGCGGGGTCGGGTGGCGGCCGCTGGACGAGCGCCGCCGGAGCAAGGACGGGTGGCGGCCGCTGGACGAGCGCCGCCGGAGCAAGGACGGGTGGCGGCCGCTGGACGAGCGCCGCCGGAGCAAGGACGGGTGGCGGCCGCTGGACGAGCGCCGCCGGAGCAAGGACGGGTGGCGGCCGCTGGACGAGCGCCGCCGGAGCGGGAACCTGGCGCAGCTGCCGAGGCGCAGGAGCGGGAACCTGGCGCAGCTGCCGAGGAGCAGGAGCGGGAACCTGGCGCAGCTGCAGAGGAGCAGGAACGGGAGCAGCAGGAACGGGAGCCTGCCGAGGAGCAGGAACGAGAGCCTGCCGCAGCTGCCGAGGAGCAGGAACGGGAGCCTGCCGCAGCTGCCGAGGAGCAGGAACGGGAGCCTGCCGCAGCTGCCGAGGAGCAGGAACGGGAGCCTGCCGCAGCTGGAGAGGAGCAGGAACGGGAACGGGGCCTGCAGTCGCTTCCTCAGCCTGCCGCCATTGAGGTTTGGGAGTAGAGGGTACGGGAGTGGAAGAGTGCACAAGGTCTCGGGAAGGTGAACTAGGAAAAATGGCTGGTACTGAACATGGTGGCTTGGGGGCAGGTTTGACTGGACGTGACTTAATTGGAGCCGTGGAACAACGTGTGGGAACAGGTGAAAAATTAAGTGACTTGTGAACAGGGAAAAAACGAGGGGGCAAAATTTGACCTTTACTTGGGCGCCTCCGTTGGCCACCACGCGGCGGTCCCGGGTAGATGGCCAAACGGGTGCCCAAGAAAAGGTCCGAGGGAGGTTTTGGACTCACTGGGGTTGGAAACGGGGAGACGTGACAAAAACTGACGAGGACGGGATAAAGTAGGGAAGGAACCAGAAAAATCTAAGTCTGTGTCAGAGTCAGAATCAGACAGAAGGTTAACTAAATCGGGGCCATCTTCACAATCAGAAAAATCAGAATCTAAAGAAACATGTGGATGTAAAATAGTAGAGCATGGTGAATAACTAGGACAAGTGGGGGGACCCGAAGAAAAGGACAGAAAAGACTGAACGATGGGGCTTACTGGAGGAGGGTAGGTATGGATGGCAGGCTGAGGACGGTGGGAGGCAGTTTGGTGGTGTCCAGGGTGACGCCATCTTCTTCCCGCTGGGTCCTGTTCTGGTCGGTTCATTCTGTCACGTACGTGGTTAGGGCGAGGGCGAGTAACGCAAGGTAAGAACATGGTGGACCCAATTGCAGGGAAGCAGGGAGGCAAGGCAGGAGTGCAGGAGTCTCAAAATAATATTTAATCTTAGAAAAGGGAAAACTGAACAAAGTCCCACAACAGATACCAATCAAATCAAAGTAACAAAGAAACACTCAAATATCTAAAACTGGAAACAAACTATGACCTGTGAGTAAGACGTGGAATAGAAAGGGAAAATGACACCTGACAATGACATACCACAATGATAAAGACAACTGACGACTATGACATGGCAGAGACATGTGACAACGACAATGAACCGACAACTGAAAGAAACCAGGGAACTAAATACAAACAGATAGACGAGACAACGAGGAACACCTGGACAAGACATGAGTGGCTGGAGAGAGCTGATTGGTCGACACAAAGCAGACGAGAACAGGTGGACACAACAACTTAATGAGCACACGACAAACATGGAACACAGGAAAACATGGAACAAAACTAAACACAACCCAAACCAAAACACAGACCATGACAGCTGGAGAGTTCGAGAGGGAAAAGGGAGGTACAAAGTGACACCCAAGTTCCAAAAAGGAATTGCAGGGCACAGATCATGACAGACCCCACCTAAAGGGTTGCGTGACACCATGAAAGCAGGATGTTTGTTGATTATGTGGGGCGGAGGGGGTAAGGCCGGAGGGCTAAGGGGACTGGTGGAGACAGGCTTGAGCAGAGACACATGAAATGTCGGCTGGATTTTGAGAGAATGAGGGAGCTCCAACTGAACAGAGGTGGGATTTAAGACTTTAGTGATCGGAAAAGGACCAATGAAGCGTGGCGTGAGCTTCCGTGATTCGGTCTGGAGAGAAAGGTCACGGGAGGAAAGCCAAACCATCTGACCCACCTTGAAAACAGGTGTAGGGGAGCGATGAAGATCCGCCAACCGCTTGTTTCTTTCGGCAGCCCTGACGTCCTTCCAAATGTAGTTGGAGTTGTGGGCCCACTGAAGTACTTCAGAGCATGTGAAACTGGGCACGAAAAGCCGGTCTGGAGGTCCAGTCTTGGGATCCGGTTGGGTTCTCTGAGCCCTTTTGGCCACTTGTTCTATCTCCCACGTGGCAGCCCCAACAAAGCAGGAGGAAGGAAGAAACTGGAGGTCGTCTGCACAAATTCTGTAGTTCCACATTTAACAGCTGAATGAGGTGCAAACACTCAAATGATCCTCACATTAGAGTACATTTTCAATTTGTAGCTGTGTTGGGTTGTTCACCTGGTTTTAGCGCATTGTTCCCCCATTACTAATCAAAATGACAGAAAATACTTGGAGAGATAGGTTCCACCAACCCATCGTATCGTAGCGTAGTGGTGTGTGTGTGCACCTCATGTGTGAAAGGTTCCTCGTTCAAAACATAGTATGAGCAAGGCCTGGTTATTATTATTATTATTATTTTAATTACTCTGCGGCGGCACGGTGGACGACTGGTTAGAGCGTCGGCCTCACAGTTTTGAGGACCCAGGTTCAATCCCCGGCCCCGCCTGTGTGGAGTTTGCATGTTCTCCCCGTGCCTGCGTGGCTTTTCTCCGGGTACTCCGGTTTCCTCCCACATCCCAAAAACATGCATGAATTGGAGACTGTACATTGCCCGTTGGTGTGAATGTGAGTGCGAATGGTTGTTTGTTTGTATGTGCCCTGCGATTGGCTGGCAACCAGTTCAGGGTGTACCCTGCCTCCTGCCCAATGACAGCTGGGTTAGGCTCCAGCACGCCCGCGACCCTCGTGAGGAGAAGCGGCTCAGAAAACGGATGGAAGGATGGATGGATAATTATTCTGCCTTGAAAAACAGCTTCGACAAAAATCTGCTCGGACACCGTGAATAGTTCTGCCAGCGAAGCGGGAATCAGGATCGAGAGGCTGCGTGTGAAGATTCTCAACTTCTGTGTGTGTGTATCTTGAAAACTTCATTACGTTTGTCTCAAAAATAAATGCGCTGATCTACAAACGCACCATCAACAATACACAAGCAGAACTGAATATTTACAAATGATAAGTTATGATAAATGCACACACAATATAAAAAAAACACAAGATATGTTTGTGGATTTGAAAACACGTATGTAAGTCACAGATATATTTGTGTCAAAGATTTTGACGCAAATCTCTCCCCATCGTGTTTCATGGCAGATAAAAAGAAAAAATAACTAACAAGCCTTGTTTCCACCCAATTTCGAAACAGGGACCTTTTGCGAGTGAGGCAAACGTGATAACCACGACACTATGGAAACTGCTGCCTTGCTCTGTGTAACTGACCCAACAATACTTTTGGGAGCTGCCAGCAACCCGATGGTAAAAAAAATGGCATTTGACGTTTTGGACGGTAAATTGTGGAGTAATCAAACATTGATTCATTCATTCATCTTCCGTCCCGCTTCTCCTCACTAGCCTTGGAAAGGTCTGAGGCCAGAGGGCACGCGAAGAAATTCCAACGGCCACCGCGGTTTTGGGCACATCCTCCGAACGCACAGGCCCGTGTGTCTCTCTAACCCTTCCCAACATCACCTCCAAGTGTCACCAAAGCACCAACAGCTGCAGAAACGTGCGTACGCCAGCCATGAAGTTGGCGTGAGGAACCGCACGCTCCTTTCACTCTTGATACATCTGAACTTTGCCGTGAGAAAGAACGTACACCACGTTTTTGTGCAGACGTTTTCTGGATTTGCGCGTACGGCATGTTTCAGTCGGAAATCCACGCAAGATTTTGTACATGAGGCCCCTGATGACTTGTTTCTCCTGGATGTGGAGATGGTAGTCGTGACTGTTTCTTTTGTCCTTGTTTCCTCTTTTTAGTTTTAGGATTTGTTGATATTTATTTTTAGATGATTGATTCCACCATGATTTAGGGTCCAAAACAGTCAAATGCACTTTTGTTTTGGTTTTTCCATCAGGTCACGTGAAACTTGTCGCCGGCCGGCAGCTCCCCTTAGCATGTGGTGGCCCAGTCCGCCTTGGGTCATAACACCAGCAGCGGTTTCCATAGTGTAGTGGTTATCACGTTCGCCTTACATGCGAAAGGTCCAAGGTTTGAAACAGCTCATCTTTCGAGCTGTCGTCTGTGGTTTGCCGGTCCTGTTATACGTCTCAACAGACGCAAAAGTATTATTTTTCCGGAACGACTTCTCAGATGTTCCAAATGTCAGCGATATGGACACAAGGGAGACAGAGTTGTCCAAAATGTGGAGGAGAAATGCTGTCATTTTGGAGGACAACACAGGGTGAGATTTGGGTGGAGATGCAACGTAAGAAAGACGAAATCAGTCCGGTTAAAGTGGTCAATAAAATCAGTGAAGAGGGTCCAAAATGAAAAGCAGAGTGAGAATATTGCCATGTCAACAGAAAATGTGATTCTCTGTATGGCGTACGTCATAAATTGTGTGGAAATTGCAGTAAAACAGAAAACAGAGACATTTCAGGCTGGCTGGGAGTGAAAGTTAATTGACTTAGCGTCCGAGTGAGAAACCAGTGTCCGTATCGCAGCTTTGATGAGCTACTTGGGACTGGCTGGTAATTCATTTAGCGTCCGTGTGCGAAGTTAAATGTAGCATCCCCGTGGCCGTCTGTCTCGGCGGGGGAGCGGCGACAGCGATGTAGCTCAGTCCGGGGTTTGGGGGTCAGTGCCTTTGGGCGAGAGCATGTCCATGACATTGGTGTCCATTACTTTACATTTTGGCAACACACGACAACGACATGGAACGAGCTCGAGACGGTCACTCAATATAAAATTGCAGCTTGCGGTGATCTTCTAAACTGCAAACTCCTTTCAGCTGGGAAGCAAAATGTAATTTTTTTACGTGAAGGCTACCAAATACTTCTTAAACCTGTTGGTTTCCAACTTTCAGTTCTGCTATTTTTCAATGCATAGATCATGGCAGTTAATGTCGGCATTGTTTTCTTTCGTAAAAATTCAAGGACAGTATCAGAATGTTTGCTTTAAACACTTTTAAAATGTCAAACATGAATTCAATATTTACCTGGTACACAACAACAATTCTTTTTAAAAAAAATTTCATGGGGAACATGGATTTGATGTACAAGTAAATGGAGTCACCCTCACTGTTTTAAGCAGTGTACTTTATTCAGGATCACATATACACGTTACAGTTTCGCACCAAAAGTCAGTTTTTTCTTTCCAGTCTATTTCAATCAATCATTCATTTATTTGATATTGACATCACTAAAACATTGGACAAAATGCATGCATGCTCAAGAAAATGAAACTGGCACTCATTTCCAAGAATATCAATACATTTTGGAGCATTTGGTAAATAACTAATTCCCTTTCGAACGCCCCTTTTTCATCAACAAAATTGAAAATTGAAAAGCACTGGCATCGCTGGTGTGGGAAAAGGAATGTACCATACTATGAAGTGGCAGTCATTGGTCATATTTGTATATCGCAGCTGTCAGGTGGAATGCTTCAAAAAGAAAAAAAAGAAAAAACGCAAACATGGATTGGGATGGATGAGGACGCCATCATTAAAATGACGCAAACACGCCGGGCGAGCACCACATCCTTGCAAGCCTCATGCATGAACCCAAGAAACGTGGCTTCATGTCCCACAACTGTCAACAATCATCGCCAAAATATATGCAGACATTTCTACTCATGACAGCTTCAAACTATCATAAATAATAATATTATAATGATCAGCCCAATATTTGGGCTTTTATGGATCAGATAATATCAAATCAGATCAGCCGCAGTTTCGGGACAGGAGACCTTCGTTACGTATTGAATCGGCCTCGTGCCAGAGATTTCCAACGCGATTGAAAATCTAATATTTTATCAGTAAATGATTCCACCGATGACCACTGGGCGGCTGCTGCCGTGCAAGGCGCTGCCAGGCTCACTGGGAGCGAATTAGGGTTCGGTGTCTTGCCCAAGGACACTTCCACATACGGACAGTCGGAGCCGGGGTTCGAACCGGCGACCCTTCGGTCACTGGACGACCCGCTCTACTGATCCACACCCGCCCTCTTTCCCACCACCTTTAACGAGTCCCTTTTAAGTATTTTGGCAACAGTGTTCATTCTCAACACTCACGGGGCTTTGAGAAACTATATGGACAAGAAGAAGATACATGCAATAAAAGCTGGTACACAGAATACAAGCATGTAGATTTCTGTCAGTCACATAGTCATTACTTTTATATTAAACATTTACATTTGCATTAAAAGCTTCTTGATCACTGCTTTTCTCACCAGGACACTTGTGTGTCTTAACCCGAGCCTGACGAGAGAATCTTTGACCACAACCTGAGCAGGAAAAAGGTTTTTCTCCAGTGTGGGTTCTTGTGTGACTTGTCAAATATTTCTTTTGAGAGAATCTTTGACCACAAACTGAGCAGGCAAAAGGTTTCTCACCAGTGTGTGTTCTTGTGTGACTTGTCAAATGTCCCTTTTCAGAGAATCGTTTACCACAAACTGAGCATGCAAAAGGTTTCTCACCAGTGTGGGTTCTTGTGTGTCTATTTAAGTTTTCCTTTAGGGAGAATCTTTGACCACAAACTGAGCAGACAAAAGGCTTCTCACCAGTGTGTGTTCTTGTGTGTCTGTTTAAGCTTTCCTTTTGGGAGAATCTTTGACCACAAACTGAGCAGGCAAAAGGCTTCTCACCAGTGTGTGTTCTTGTGTGACTTGTCAAATGTCCCCTTTGAGAGAATCTTTGACCACAAACTGAGCATGCAAAATGTTTCTCACCAGTGTGTGTTCTTGTGTGCATTTTTAAGTATCCCTTCTGTGTGAATCTGTGACCACAAACTGAGCATCCAAAAGGTTTCTCACCAGTGTGTGTTCTTGTGTGTATAATTAAAGTTCCCTTTTCATTGAATCTTTGACCGCAAACTGAGCATGCAAAAGGTTTCTCACCAGTGTGTGTTCTTGTGTGTATTTTTAAGTGCCCCTTCCGAGTGAATCTTTTCCCACAAGCTGAGCATGCAAAAGTCTTCTCTCCAGTGTGTATTTTCACGTGTTGTTTGAAATTGCTCTTAGAAGCAAAGGTTTTCCTACATTTAGAACATTTCCAGCATTTGCTGGTAGTGTGACATGTCATATCACCTTCCAACTGTTCATCAACATCATCATCATCATCATCATCATCATCATCATCACCGTCTGTTTGTGATCCTCCACAGTGGTCTCCATCTCTTGAGCTGTTGCCGTTTGGTGGCTCCGCCCCTCGTCTCTCCTCACTTCGACCTTCATCTTCACTCTTCAAAGGGACACCAGTCGATGGAACCTTGATGATGTCCTCCTGCTCTTCCTCTTTAATGTGAAGGAACTCTTCCTCCTCCTCTTTGATGTGTTGAACCTCTTCCTCCTCCTCTTCCTCTTTCATGTGAGGGGACACTGACTCCTGCCGCTCAGGATGAAGATTTTCACTGACGTCTGCAAGACAAAAGAAGACAAACACAAATGGGTCAAATCTAATTTGTTTCCAATATTGACAACCACCTTGGTCCTCGATCCTGTTTACACATTAGCGCCTTCAACCAGAGAGCCTCATGGGACTAATGGGGTGACGCAAAATAGTAGAACAGCGGAACACAGCAAAGTTGGGCGACCCTTCAATGCGGATGCACCGTTTTTTGTTTTTTGACACGTCATCGTCCATAGAAGTAGAAAAAAGTCATTCTATTTGTGACGAAGTAAGGAAGAGAAATCACAGGTTTCAAATTTAAAGAGTGAAAGTAAATTGTTGACAGTAAAGAAAAAAAAGTATAGACACCTAAAAATGTACTTAAGTACAGTAATAAAACTGCGATTTACCGTACTTGGTTACTTCCCACCATGGAAGACTGATTTGACTTGACATGAACAAATGTTGACTCAACTTGCCTACAAGACACAAAAAGGGCAAAAATCTTGCTGGCAATTTTCCAAACACGTCGTGTAGGTTGTGTAACACTGTTACACTTTGATCACGCAACAATGGCCACGAGCCTTTCAGATCTTCTGAAATTTGGCCTACAACTCTCAATCCACATCATCATGAGGGGATGCCATCACACTACACGCTATTGGATATTATCAAAAAATTATATGTAACGTCAGACAGTGCTCATCAGAAAAAAACAGGAACAGCAATAAAATTCGAATGCATGCAACAAGTGAACCCACCTGCTCTGTGTAGCACAATTCGAGGCTGCAGATTGAACGCAGCGTCCAGCAGTTGACGTTGTGGCTCCTTCTCCTCTTTTGGGCCCCAAAGTTCCTCCTCGTACTCTGCTGTCCTTGCACACATTTTCACACGACGATCGCAACACTTTGGAGGGATGAGAAAAGCAAGTGCAAATCAGATGACATCGAGATGACGATTTGGACACTGTGGGTTAAACACTACGTTAGTTAAAATGGCAAAGCACCAAAGTCAACAAGAGGAAACAGGAGAACGGAATGATTGGAAGAAATATGAGACAGAAAGAAAACAGCTCATTTGTGACAGGGAGAGAAAACATTGTCGAGATTCTACAAATGGATTCACAAAATAGGTGTTATTTCAGTACCTCAGACAAACAAAGCTGATCATCTAGTTGTTGTTTTTATCTAATTTCATTGTTCGTATTAATATTCTGGTCCACGTCCGAACTCGTAGGTGACGGAAAGAAGAACACTTTACGCTCAGGCTTTTTCTCTGCTTCGCGAAATGTTGATCCCAAACGTGTCTCTTTGTTAGCATGCTAAGCTAAGCTAAGCTAAACGAAGCTAAGCCGAATGGCTTCAACGTGCACGAGGCGACTCCAACCGGACAAGAAGATTTGCACGAATGATGTTTTAGTCCTGTGAGGTATTGATGGACTTCCCGTGACGAGGATTCAGCACGTTCGGTGCGAATTCAGGAAAATGTTGTGCAGCGCGTGGAAGCGCGTGCGGTCCCCGAAAAAAGACTGCGGTCAAGCAGCCTCCACTCGTAAAGTAGCAGCCAAGCCAGCCGCCCCTAATTTTGTTCATACTCGGCATTACGGTAATAGGTCGCCAACTCGCGGCGAAGCCACCTTCAAAATAAAAGCTTCCCAATAATACGGACGTCAGTTAAGGAATGCAACCAGCAAAGTTCATTTGAATCTTGAAATAGATTACATCCATACATTAAAAAATATACTTTATTTGATATCTTAGGAAAAATAAATGGAAATGGACTGCACTTATATCGCGCTTTATCTACATCATCACAGTGCCCAAAGCCTCACATTCACACACACATTCCTAAACCAATGGGCGACTGCTGCCAGGCCCACTGGGAGCCAATTAGGGTTCAGCGTCTTGCCCAAGGACACTTCGACGTGCGGACAGTCGTAGCAGGGATTCGAACCTGTTCTACCTCCAGAGCCAAAGCCACCCCAACATAATCCCATTGGTATCGCAAGACAAGTCCAGATCTGTGTGACAGACCACCAAGGACTCCACGAAAAGAGGTTTGATGAAGATATGATATTGTATTTCAAAATAAAAGTCTCTGAAAACTGCATATTTTGCTGTCATTACCCCTGACTGAAAAAATCTGTTCAATCTTTTGAATGAGATATCGCAACGCTGGTCTAGTTTCACTATCACGACCACTTCTTCTTCTTTTCCTTTGGGCTTGTCCCGTCAGGGGTCGCCACAGCGCATCATCCTTTTCCATGCAAGCCTCCATCTCCTGCATCCTCCTCTCGAACACCAACTGCCCTCTGGTCTTCCCTCACGACATCCATCAACCTTCTCTTTGGTCTTCCTCTCGCTCGCTTGCCTGGCAGCTCCATCCTCATCGTCCTTCTACCAATATACTCACTATTTCTCCTCTGGACGTGTCCAACCCATCGACGTCTGCTCTCTCTAACTTTGTCTCCAAAACATCGAACCTCGGCCGTCCCTCTGATGAGCTCTTTTCTAATTTTATCCAACCTGGTCACTCTGAGAGCGAACCTCAACATCTTCATTTCCGCCACCTCCACCTCCTGACGTCTCTTCAGTGCTCTCTAATCCATCCATCGTGGCCGGCCTCACCACGGTCTTCTAAACTTTGCCCTTCATCCTAGCAGAGACTCTTCTGTCACATAACACACCTGACACCTTCCTCCACCCGTTCCAACCTGCTTGGACCTGTTTCTTCACTTCCTGACCACACTCACCATTGCTCTGGACGGTTGACCCCAAGTATTTCAAGTCCTCCGCCCTTGCTATCTCTTCTCCCTGGAGCCTCTCTCCTCCTCTACCACCCCTCTCATTCATGCACATATATTCTGTCTTACTTCGGCTAATCTTCATTCCTCTTCTTTCCAGTACATGCCTCCATCTTTCTAACTGTTCCTCCAGCTGCTCCCTGCTTTCACCGCAGATCACAATGTCATCTGCAATCTGTCCACGGGGATTCCAGGCTAACCTCATCTGTCAGCCTTTCCATCACCACTGCAAACAGGAAGGGGCTCAGGGCTGATCCCTGACGCAGTCCCACCTCCACCTTAAAACCGTCTGTCACACCTACAAGCACACCTCACCGCTGTTCTGCTGCCCTCGTACATGTCCTGTATTATTCTAACATACTTCTCTGCCACTCCAGACTTCCGCATGCAGTACCACAGTTCCTCTCTGGGTACTCTGTCATAGGCTTTCTCTCGATCCACAAAGACATAATGTAGCTCCTTCTGACCTTCTCTGTACTTTTCCATCCACATCCTCAAGGCAAATAATGCATCTGTGGTACTCTTTCTCGGCATGAAACCATACTGTTGCTTGCAAATACTCACTTCTGTCCTGAGTCTCGCCTCCGCTACTCTTTCCCATGACTTCATTGTGCGGCTCATCCACTTTATTCCTCTATAGTTCCCACAGCTCTGCACATCACCCTTGTTCTTAAAAATGGGAACCAGTACACTTTTCCTCCATTCCTCAGGCATCTTCTCACGCACAAGAATTCTGTTGAAAAAGCTGGTCAAAAACTCCACAGCCACCTCTCCGAGATGCTTCCATACCTCCACAGGAATGTCATCCGGACCAACTGCCTTTCCATTTTTCATCCTCTTTAATGCCTTTCTAACTTCCCCCTTCCTCAACATTGCCACTTCCTGGTCCACCACACTTGCCTCTTCTACTCTCCCTTCTCTATCATTTTCCTCATTCATCAACTCCTCAAAGTATTCTTTCCATCTAGCTAGCACACTGCTGGCACCAGTCAACATATTTCCATCTCTATCCTTAATCACCCTAACCTGCTGCCCATCCTTCCCATCTCTATCCCTATGTCTGGCCAGCCTTTATAGATCCTGTTCTCCTTCTTTAGTGTCCAACCTGCCATACATGTCATCCTATGCCTCTTGTTTTGCCTTTGCCACCTCTACCTTTGCCCTGTGTCGCATCTCAATGTATTCCTTTGGTCTCTCCTCGGTCCTCTCAGTGTCCCACTTCTTAGCTAACCTTTTTCCTTGTATGATTTCCTGTACTGTGAGGTTCCACCACCAAGTCTCCTTCTCTCCTTTCCTGCCAGAAGATACACCAAGTACTCTCCTGCCTGCTTCTCTGATCACCTTGGCTGCAGCGGTCCAGTCTTCTGGAAGCTCCTGCCGTCCACCGAGAGCCTGTATCACCTCTTCCCGAAAAGCTGCACAACACTCGTCCACCACCTGGTTCTCTGCTCTGGCTTTGTCTTCCTAATCTTCCTCCCCACCACCAGAGTCATCTTATACACCACCATCCTATGCTGTCTAGCCACACTCTCCCCTACCACTACCTTACAGTCGGTAACCTCCTTCAGATGACATCGTCTGCACAAGATGTAATCCACCTGCATGCTTCTACCTCCGCTCTTGTCGGTCACCCTATGTTTGTGCCTCTTCTGGAAAAAAGTCTTCACTACAGCCATTTGCATCCTTGTTGCAAAGTCTACCACCATCTGTCCCTCCAAGTTCCTTTCCTGGATGCCGTACTTACCCATTACTTCTTCATCACCCCTATTTCCTTCACCAACATGTCCATTACAATCTGCACCAATCACGACTCTCTCTCTGTCTGGGATGCTCAGAACGACTTCTTCTAGCTCCTTCCAGAATTTCTCTTTCACCTCTCGGTCACATCCTACCTGTGGGGCATAGCCACTAATCACATGACACGTAACACCCTCAATTTCAAATTTCAGCCTCATCACTCGATCTGATACTCTTTTCACCTCCAAGACATTCTTAGCCAACTCTTCTTTTAAAATAACCCCGACTCCATTTCTCTTCCCATCTACTCCATGGTCAAATAATTTAAACCCTGCCCCTAAACTTCTCGCCTTACTGCCTTTCCACCTGGTCTCCTGGACACACAATATATCAACCTTTCTCCTAATCATCATGTCAACCAACTCCCGAGATTTTCCTGTCATAGTCCCAACATTCAAAGTCCCCACATTCAGTTCTAGGCTCTGTGTTTTCCTCTTCTCTTTCTGCCGAAGAACCCGCTTTTCACCTCCTCTTCTTCTTTGACTTCGACCAACAGTCACCTATGGTCACGACCCACAGCTCGTGACCATAGGTGAGGGTAGGAACGTAGATCGACCGGAAAATCGAGAGCCTCGCCTTAGCTGCTTCTTTACCACAACGGATCGATACAAAGTCTGCATCACGGCAGACGCTGCATGATCCGCCTGTCGAGCTCCCGTTCCATTCGTCCCACACTCGTGCACAAGACCCCGAGATACTTGAACTCCTCCACTCGGGGCAGGATCTCATACCGACCTGGAGAGGGCACGCCACCCTTTTCCGACTGAAGACCACGGTCTCAGATTTGGAGGTGCTGATTCTCATCCCAGCCGCTTCACACTCGGCTGCGAACTGCTCCGGTGAGAGTTGGAGGTCACGGCTTGATGAAGCCAACGGAACCACATCATCCGCAAAAAGCAGAGATGCAATACTGAGGCCACCAAACCGGACCCCCCAGACGCCTCGGCTGCGCCGACTTGACTAACCTACTTAACGGCAAAGCACCAAAGTCAAGAAAATGAAACATTAAAACGTAATTATGTATTGCAAGAGATAACAGATTAAGAAGACTAATTTTTTTACTTCAGGAGAAACAATTTGTGATTGAACATGACAGACATTATTCCACAAAAGGATCCAGATGGAGATAATAACAACAAATAACGATTCAGAAAAGAATTGTTCGAGGATATTATTTTAGTATCTCAGACAAAGCTTACAGAATGTAGTAGTTGGTGTGTGTGTTATTTTCTCTCCATTTAAGTGTTACCATTAGATACTCGTTGGTAACAGAAAGAAGAACACTTTACCTCCCGCTTGATCTCTGCTGAGCGAAGTGTTGATCCCAAACGCGTCTCTTTGCTAGCAAGCTAAGCTAAGCTAAGCTAAGCTAAGCTAGGCCGAGAAGCTTCGACGTGCACGAGGCGACTCCAACCGGACACGAAGATGGCACGAATGATGTTTTAGTCCACTAAAGTCGCGATCAGGGGCGTCAAGCGTCGACGATTCGCAACATTCGGTCCAAATTCAGGAAGATTTGCTGAAGCACGATCGTCGCTCCTCCCGCATGGCGAGAAGGGAAAGGAGATGTATTACCCATGATCCTTTACGGCAGGCCACCGGTTTGAGCCAAATGAAGTGGGGATGAGATCCTGCCCCGAGTGGAGGAGTTCAAGTATCTTGGGGTCTTGTGCACGAGTGTGGGACGAATGGAACGGGAGCTCGACAGGCGGATCGGTGCGGCGTCTGCCGTGATGCGGACTTTGTATCCGTTGTGGTAAAGAAGCAGCTAAGGCGAGGCTATCGATTTTCCGGTCGATCTACGTTCCGACCCTCGCTATGGTCACGAGCTGTGGGTCGTGACCATAGGCCTCCCCGGTGAGGTGTTCCGGGCACGTCCCACCGGGAGGAGACCCAGGACACGCTGGAGAGACTACGTCCTTCGGCTGGCCCGGGAACGCCTCGGGATCCCCCCGGAGCAGCTGGATGAAGTGGCTGGGGATAGAGGGAAGTCTGGGTGTCCCTGCGAAAGCTACTGCCCCCGCGACCCGACCCGGATAAGCGGTAGAAAATGGATGGACATCAGATTTGGGTGGGACCACTTTTGTTGGAGACCTGGGGAAGTGTCGTGTCCCCCAGAACAGGACTGGTGTTGCAATAACTCATAGACTTTTTTTTTTTTTCTTTTTAATGAATATTTTAAATCAGTGGTAGTGATAGTGAAAATGCAGCCCTATGGGGGGCACAAGTCAGTGCGAACTGTAGGCCGGTCCCAAGCCCGGATAAATGCAGAGGGTTGCGTCAGGAAGGGCATCCGGCTTAAAACCTTGCCAAACATTCATCCAAAGAATTCCATACCGGATCGGTCGTGGCCCGGGTTAACGACGTCCGCCACCGTTGGAAATTCAGCGACTGTGGGTCGAAGTCAAAGAAGAAGAGGAGGTGAAAAGCGGGTTCTTCGGCAGAAAGAGAAGAGGAAAACACAGAGCCTAGAACTGAATGTGGGGACTTTGAATGTTGGGACTATGACGGGAAAATCTCGGGAGTTGGTTGACATGATGATTAGGAGAAAGGTTGATATATTGTGTGTCCAGGAGAGCAGGTGGAAAGGCAGTAAGGCGAGAAGTTTAGGGGCAGGGTTGAAATGATTTGACCATGGCGTAGATGGGAAGAGAAATGGAGTCGGGGTTATTTTAAAAGAAGAGTTGGCTAAGAATGTCTTGAAGGTGAAAAGAGTA